>NC_056751.1:375754736-375784736 GCF_019279795.1 Protopterus annectens
GATTTCAAACTTCTTTATTGGGAAGCACTATTTTTGGTGGAAGTAGCTTCAACCAGATGGATATCTAATTTGCAGGCACTGATATGTGAAAGTCTGATTTTTTTCCCATAAGGACAGGGTTTCTTTGGGAACAAATCCTTTTTTAATATCAGAAATAGTTTCTAAGGAACCGTGTTCCATTAGTGGAGCAGGAAATTGAGGGGCCCCAGAAGGAGGGTGGAAGTGAATAACTGTTGTTAGATCTCCAATCCCAGGGGAGGGAGACAGCCTAGGCTCACTGCAATAAACAGCATATGAGCCTGCTGACCTATGTGCTGCATACACAACGCAGTGACCTGCTTATTTGCAAGGTTGCACTTCTGTGGAAGTGTGCATGCACCTCCTGTGGGCAGGAGTTAGAGTACATTCCTTGTCAGCAATATGACACTGCACCAGCATCCTCAGTCACCTCACCAACAAAAACATTGGTCAGGCTGAGCCTGGGAGAGGTTATGGCTGTTCAATAGACCGGTGAAGGAGGAAAGGAGCTGTTGGCCACTAATAGTCAGCTATGAGGAGAGAAGAAAAAAAAAAAATTTCTATTCTTTTCCTGAACCTTGCTATCTAACTAGCAGTTTTCTCTCCAAAACTAGGAAATAATGCTGAAAGACTTTTTCACTCATTGGATCCATAGACATGTATGTATAGTTCTCAAAGAATTAAATAAATCAGAAAGTCTGATAGATTATATTCCCCTTTTATACAGGGGGAAAAAGCAGACTAACAATTAACCTAACCACTTTACAAGTGTTCAGGATTCTGCACTGCATTGCATTTTTCTTATGACAGCTTTAGCAACATTTTAAAATGAATGTTTGGGCCTCATTCTGTTGGACCAGTTACTACATCACCTGCTATCTTCAGGAAAGTTCAGTGTTTGTATGAAGCTATACTGGCTTTCATTTCGGTCATTCACAGATGTTATAAACTTGTGTGTCACTACCAGTCCAGAGTTAGTAAAGGTTCATTCACATTTGCACTTGAACTACTGGAGTATGTAGTATTTAGTCTCTAATCAGCTGGGATAAGTTAATTCAAGAACAAAAAGGGAAACTGGATAGGTTTAAAATGGCCTACAATGGCAGCTAGCCTAATACTTACCTATGAATGTATGAACCTATGGATGCATTATTGATATTTTTCATTTGATGTCTGTTTGCTGTGGTTATAGCTGAGAATGGTATACGGACCAGTTCACTTAGCTTGTTAAATACAATTAGTGCATAAGTAAACTACAACACCAGCTCAGGGGGCCTACTGCCACAGGGTAAGATCACAGTGTGTTAAGATGTTTTTTGGCTAATTGGAGTTTTCATATTTCACCTTTGGGTTTTGGAATTCTCATCTTCTGAAGCTGAGATTGTATAGTGCTCCTTTAATAGCTGTTAAAACTATTGGGTAAATAATGGCATGTAGTATTCAGACAATACTGCAGGCTATGTTGTTGCTGTGAGACAAAAGCTGTGCACATGAAATGTTCGATTATAAATTTAATTGTCTTCTGCTGTGGTAGAATATGAAATGAATTCTTCAGAACTCAGCTGTTACCAGTTATAGTTTACTGACCTGCCTGATTTCTTCCAAGACCAGAGTAAACACCCAAAAGTAAAGTATGATCTCAGACACTGAAGGCCCCTCAGGTGGAGGTTTTTGAAAGTCAGCCAGCAGGACATAAGCAAATAAAATTAGAAATGCAAAGTACAGTATAACATTTCCAAAGAAGACAGAGACAGGTGCACTCCAGAATTTCTTCCATCGTGGCAGCAAAAATGTTTTACAGAGATGGTTTTCATTATGGTTGGGCTTTTCTGGTTTCTCTCTGTAAGACAGATAAGCAACATAATCATTAATGTTTTAGCACCACAATATTTATCAAAAGTAACTTTATTGTCATTTAGATCTACACAAGTGTAGATTAAAAGAGATTCCATGCAATCAGCTCATCATGAGACAGACAAAAAATAAATCACATACATAGAAAGACACAATTTAACACAACATATAATATTATCACTGTCTTATAAATCAACTCTACACAAGTATATAGGTACATATATTCCTAGAAACACACACTTGTTAAGATACTAAAAACACACATCTAGCAGCAAAGTTCAAGTAATAGTATTGCACATGAACCATGTACCACATTATGGGTGAACAAGCACATAGCAATAGCTAATGAAAAAATATTGCACCTGGGTTAGTAGTATAAATTATAATGGTTGGCTGGGATTAATAAATAATAGATAAAATAATATTGCACAGTGAATGGGAAGTCCCAGCTTCTTACCTGTCAGTGATCGGACCTAATGTTGGAATTAAGAAGTCTGATCACCTTTAGATAAAAACTACCTTTGAATGTAGTTGTCCTACATTGAATAATGCAGTATCTTTTACCCGATGACAGGCTCATAAACAGACTGTTTGCAGGATGGCTTGCATCATTTAGTATTTTGGTGGCTCTTTAGGCTCCTCAATGTATAAAAATCCTGGGTTGTGGGCAGTCTAATGTAATTTATATTCTACTTTAGGAATAAATTCCAGTACAAATGCCACTTTCTATTTTAAGTGCACTGCTAACAGCTTATTTTGATTAATTAATATATTAGCAGTATTCCTGGTCATGTTGGAAAAACAAAAGATATAAACTCACAGTATCATTGATTTACTTGAAGGGCTACTGCAATGGATAATTGTTGGGATTTTCTCCTGTGGTATTCCCAGCTTAATACAGTTGTGAACGTTTACAGTTTCCATTCTCAGGGGCAGCATACATGTCTTCTTTTGATGCACACTATGATACTATACACCAGGTCAAAAGGCTGCTCACATGGCCTGTACTCCCCAGTGTTACCCTATGTGCAGAGTGCTCACACTTAAAAAGACACTAAGAAATAGGGGCATCCAATAATTAACTTGCTTTGGTTACAGGAAAATCCATCCACCCAGAAATACTGGGTAAACATAGTGACATGGTGGCATGGTAATAACTGATCAGTGCAGAGTGACTTCTTGTAAATCAAATGATATATTAAATATGTATGAGTCAATATGTGTGACTTTGATGGTCCCTGACAATGGGCAACTCTTGAGTTGTTCTCATGCAATGAAATACAAAACTCTTTGTTAGGCAGAACCAGAGGAAGTCAAGGACTGGGAACAATGAATCTTGAGGGATTAAGGTACCATACATACCTCTCAGCTGTCCAATTTTCACAGAATGCCCATATTTTCACCTCATATTTTTGGTTTGTTCCTCATAACATTTGTGGTTTTCTGGCAAATAAGTGGGATGATCTGAGGACTGAAGTCTCCAAATAATGACACATTTGAGTTTCAGACTTCAAATCCTTCAGAAAATGTATGTTCATAAAAAACCCTGTTACTTTAGCAACTTTCAAAGTTTATAAGAGCAATATTTAAAATCTGTCCCTATTTTTGGGCCTTTGTCCCCCATTTTTCCAGGCTTTGTCCAGATTTGTTGCACTAAGAGGTTGAAAGGTATGGTACCATATGAATCCTGACTGCTGGAATCATGGCCATGCAGTAATGCTTGGTGAAAGTGGCTGCAGCACAAATGTCTGCAATGGTAACTTCTTGAAGAAGGCACTCAAAGTAGGCCCACACCTGCAGGATTTGCCTTTGATATCATTATTCAGTGAGTAGCTGGCTGCATGGTGAAAGACTTTCTTATTCTTAATAAAGATGACAGACAGATAGAGTGTACTCCTGAAGTCTTGCATACTTTTCAGGTAGTACATGAGATAATAGTGCATGTCAAGGTTTTAACGGCCTCTTTCCCTCCTAGACAATACCTCAGAAATGAAAACTGAAAAGTTGAATGGAATGTTTTAAGAGCAGTTCTAGGATCACAACAGGAGGAGGGATTTTCTTGAGGTACATTCTTGTGAAAGAACACGGAAGGTCCTCTACAGGTAAGGTTCCGGAGATCTGATTATTTAGGAAAGGCAATGGCAAGCAAGAATAGCACATTCTAAAAGGTGAACTTTGGATTCTCAAAACCATTGGTTCAGATGAGAGATGGCAAGCCTGTCAGTCATAGAGTTAGTGTCTCACTTAGAAGAACATTTCATCAAAGGCAGACAAAGATACAGAACCCCATATGGTACTGCTTGAAAATTTGACATTGGGACAGTTTTAACCTTCATAAAGCTATTACATATAAAAATGGTGAAAATGCATTGATTGTGTTTCGTGAACACTGTAGTCAAACAGGTGTATGAAAAGGTAAGAATCACCTGCAGAATAGATGGTTGAGGTGGTCAGGACACCACTCCACACAGAATAACATTTTCCAGTTTGAATAATAGGTCTGATGATAGATTTATGGTAGAACTGGTCCCCTTTGAAACTTTTTGCAGAAGATCTAGATAAAGCAAAGAATCTAAAAGAGAATCGATGCCCTGGGATGTGGAACTTGTATCCCCCATCTGCAGGTGGATTTCCTTGGCTTGTACTGGGATATATCTCTATACCATCAGGAGCCTGAGTGCCTAAAACCACCCCCTTTTAAGCCATGGTGATGGAAATTAGGATGCATTTTGGTCTTTCTTTGAATTTTGCTATGATGGGTAGAATCAGAGGGAAGGATGGAAGGGTGTTCTAATATCTTCCCTGTTACAATTCCTTGCCTTGCTGAATTGGGAAAAATTGTGGGAGGGAGGGAGGCTTATTCCCTTCAATAACAAACTGGTCAGTATTGCAAGGTGCCCCATTCTTCAAAGCTCCCGACTAAACCTATCTTCCTTATCTTTCGCTCTAAGAGAGGACTGAACTGTGAATATAGGATACACAGTCAGGGCATTCATTTCCTGTGGAATATGAACGCCTGTCAAAACATGGCCTGTTCTGTGTCTTACTGCCAGACCTGCATTAATTTTCTGCACAGGGAATACAAGTCCTTGCACCTTGTTTGCTCATGTGTCACACCATGACCTGGCTGTCTGATGAAAGACAAAGGCACTCTAGTCTCAGGTACTTTTCCAGAGCTTGGAGGGTGAGGGACACTGCCCTTAGCTTGAACAGATGTATGTGAAACTCCCTTTTATTGAGGCTGTGTTTCCTCCACACTATTATTATAGAACAGGATGCATGAGTTTGCTACATGGATATTTCTGTGTGTGTCTGTGTATGTTTATGTCTTTGTGTGTTAACTGAGAACTTGAAGGTAGAAATGGGGAGAAGAAGGAGATGGAGTTAGTATTTTGAAATATAATGATCTATCAGCATGTTTTTCTTATTGTGGAGTAAATATCAACTGCAATGTTATAAACTTGTGCATGGTAGATTTGCAATGTTCACCTATTGCAAATGTTATTTTCTACACTAGAGTACAAGGTACATAATGCATTGCACACCAGGTCCTCATGCATTCCACCCGTCTGCCTGTCTTTCTATCTGTCTAGACATTGTAATACTGATTGTAACCTAAGAACCCCCTCCCTTTATCAGACTGTGAGTGTAATGAAAAATTATAGACTGTGAGTGTAATGAAAAATCATATCTGGCCAGTAACACAAGACAATTTATCACCTCTGTTCCAGCATCATCAATCATTTATCACCAGTCTGACAGTGTCATTAAGGTATAGACTGAGTTCACACTACAGATAATAGTAAACACAAAACTACACATGAACAGTATTAAAACATTTCCATTAACAAAGTTACACTAAGCACCATACCTGTAAACTTACTAAAAATAAGAATTATAAGAATTATACATAAATTATTACACAAATAGCAGTCACAAGCCCCTCCTCTTCATAAAAAATAATAACAATAAAATACACAAAACACACACAAAAAGCACAGTCTCTTCACTAATGATAACTGTGCAATTAATTGTTTCTGACTCAAATGGTGAAGTGTTTCAGCAAGATTTGTTAATGTACCCAAGGGCGAGTGAGTGATTATATTAAGTAAGTGAGTCCCCTGCATGGATTGTATAGGAGCTTGCATCTCACATCACCCATGGTTTTTATTTCATTGACAGTATGGTCCATTGCTTAAGATAGACTTGATTCTACTATATATATATATATATATATATATATATATATATATTTTTTTTAAACAGCAGCAATGAATATTATTATTTAAAGAATAATAAATATGATGGAATAATAGTTAAGCATTCTGCCTCATGGACACAAGGTCCAGGGTTCATTCATGACCCCTGTTGACTGTCTGTGGGGAGTTTACATTTTCTGTCTATGTCTGTGTGGTGTTCCATCTACCTCCCAAAAAATGCTGGGTGTCTCCACTTCAGGGACAGAAGGTATCAGATTCAAATCCAGCCCTCTGATATGAACTTCAGAGTTCTGCCATCAGAATACATCCCAAAATAAATGGAGTCATGGGAAGCAGTATGTAACTAGTGCCTATTGGGGAAGTGGTATGTGGACCAGCTGGTCTAGGAATCAGCTGTGGTGCACAGTATCCTGTAGGTAAGAGAACATGGACCACAGACAGAGTGCCATGTTAGGACATGCCACTCTGTGGAGTAAAAATTGACTGTAGGTGATTTGGTCACATTGACTAATGTCACCAAAAGGTGCATGGGTATTTGCCAATGCAAAGTGGGTTTATGACCCATCCTACTCTGATCTACGCTAGGGACTCATGCTAGTAGTGGGATATGGTCCATGATCCCTTGATGGCTAGTGTATGCCAAGCAAAAAGCCCAGCAGCTCTGGATCAGTAAACTGATAGCAAGCTGGAAGGGAAATGAAGTCAGGGAAAGCTGTCAGCTCAGATAACGTTATGCCTGCTATAATAAAGGTGTTGGATAATTTAGGGGAGATATTGCCCCTGACAATACTCTTCAGTCCCAGAAGTCTTGGTGTGTACAAGGAACCAATGACACAGGTAAGAACAGTGTTCAGATTCATAGGGGATTACCAGTGGGAGTAGGTGTACATCAGGATTTAGCTCTGAACCACTGTTGTTCATCCTGGTGATGGACTACATCAGATTACAGATCAGAGGGGACAGATCAACAAAGCTGCTTTAAGCAATATGGCAATGAGGCAGACACTGAAAAGGAACTTCAGCAAATAACAGAGGGATAGAATGTAAAACTGAAGGAAGATGAGATCATACTGAGTACTGACAAGACTGGTTATGGAAGCAAATTAGGAAGTTGAAAACTGAGCAAGAAGGGAAAACATCAGAAAAGGTAATCATCTTCAAGTAACTGTGAGGGGTGTTTGGGGGGAAGGGAAGTCTGAATGAAGAAATTAAGGGTGAAATCTGAGGGGATGCATCCAACTCCTGACATAAAATGGGCAGTTGAATGCACACTGTGGGAAAGATGAAGAAATGAGGACATCATAGCAGAAGGCAGTGTAGCTCAATTTGTAAAGAAGGCCAAGAAGAACAAATTATAGTGGTGCAGTCAGATGTGCAGTAAATCAGAAGGTGATCTAGCAAAATTAATTTGGGTGAGGCAGGAAGAAGGCAAAAGGGGAAAGGACCTCTAGCCAGGAGACAGATGGATTATGTGACAGTAAGGAATAACTGTTGAAGCAGGTAGGAGAGTGGCTCTTAGTCATGAGAGGTGGTAACAGTGGATCTATCATCTTGAGCTCATGTTTAAATGGGAAAAGGGGTTGACTGTGGCAGTAAAGAGATATAAATAGTATTCTTTACTCCTAAAAAGTAGTCATTCAAAATGGTCACTGAAACATTCTCCAAACCTGAGAGAAATCCCATCCCAAGTAGGAAACTGCTGACCCTCCCTCAAAAACTAATTTTAAAGAAAGAACTTGTAAGTGAATTGCTAACCAAATACAAAGACTTGGCTAGTTAAACATGAAGTGGAGAAAAAGACCTAGAAATAAGCTAGAAAGCAAAAGTGCTTTATAACCAGAAGAAACATTTATATTATACATTCCTAACCATACATTTGTTCCCCATTATATCAATACACCTAATTCCAGGTCTAAACACAATTACTAGAGAACAGAAGACCAAAAAAGACTCCACATGTCCATAGTGGCACTTACCATCTTACAGTGATATCTTTTCATTTGCAATATCTAGATATCCCTTTGATCCCTCCAAGAAACTTCTCCAAGCACAAAAAATAACCTTGATTTCAAATATTTACAATGTTCCGACTCCAAATGCAAAATTCACCCTCAGTAGCAATTCTACTACACATCCCATTAGCAAAATCCACTAAACACCACTGCAAACGATACAGAAAAAAATTAGAATGCTATTTAAAAATGAAAACTAAAGCCGTAAGTCAAAAAAATGATTTGAGTCCCCTGGACTCACTGATTGCAAAACATCAATTGAACCTGAAAAATGACAAATTACCCAAATTAAAATTTCGGGAAAATCACACCAAAAGGTAAGCGCACATCTCTACAAGGTAATACCCCCCCCCCCCAAAAAAAAAAAGCAGTGGATATTGTTTTTCCACCAAAAGAAATCCAAAACTGCAAATGTGGGGAAAAAATAAACAAGTAACATAAAAATGATAGAAAGTAAATTGGATAAATAGAATTTGCATGGATTGTGCATTGAATTCACATAATACCTTGTACAGTAAAGGAGAGAACATGTTTCCTTCAAGCAATAATGCCTGACAGGGTGTGTTAATGTGTAATTAATGCCTGCCCAGGGATTACACCCCTGGAAGGGTGTTAATTACACATTAACACACACCCTGGAGGGCATTATTGTGCTTACACAATGGGCTCCCTGTAAAATTGTTGTTTTACTTGCTTATTTTTTTTTTAAGTAGTATATTATTTTTTTATATATTTTTAATGTAAAATAGTTCCTCCGCCTACTGTTTCAAACTTGCTGTAGTATATGTTAATGGTGTTGGAGGAAGCATTTTGCATGAAATGCATATAAAAAAAATATAGTGCTCAAAAAATAATAAGCAAGTGAAACAACAATTTTACACAGCCCATTCTCTCTCCCATGCACACATACACAGTCTCTTCTGCTTTCACACACATAAATATACACACACAGTCTCCTCTGCTTTCATGCACATTCACTCACACAAGATCTGTCTCACCCTGTTTCTCAGTCTCCAGCTGCTTTCATACACACATTCAGTCTCACTCTCTTTCGATCTCTCTCACAGGCAGTCTCCTCTGCTTACATACATACATGCATTCATTCACACAACATCACTCTCACTTTCTCTCTCTCTCTCTCCATCCCTCTCACACATACACACAGTCTCTTTGCTTTCATGTACGCATTCACGCACAAATGTAGACAGAAACATAAACAGACACTTCTTTTTCGCTCGATCGATCGCTCTCTCTCTTACTCACATACACTCTCACACACATGCTGTATTTTCTTTTTTTATTTTACACTGGCTAAGCAGCAAAATTGCTGCTTAGAGAGTGTAAAATAATGGCTCGCTCACTCTCACTTTCACTTACATGCTCGCATACATACACACAGACATAAACACACACATACCTTTTTGTTGTCTTCTTTTTATATTTTACACACGCTAAACAACAGAAACACCGTTTAGCGAGAGTAAAATGACAGCCATTCTATTTCCTCAGTCTGAGCTCCACGGCGGCTTAATAAGCTGCCTTGAAGCGGTGGACTCATTCTTGTCAATGGGCATTACCTGTACATTAATACCCTGCTGGAGAATGCTCATTCTCCAATCAGGGTATTGATGTACAGTTTGCCCATTGTCTAAACAACAGTAATATGAGGAATTGCTATAGCCAGGCATCCTTTCTGAGGTGACCGTACCTCTCAGCCTCTTACCCCAAGAATAATGGGAAAAGCTAAAAATAATGGGGGAATAAAGGTCCAAAATCAGGGACAGAGTTCATATATTGCCATGATAAACTTAGAAAGCCAATGGAATAAAATTGTTTGCATTAACATGCATTATCTGAAGGTTATGAAGTCTGAAACTCAAATGTCTGTCATTATTTGATAACTATAATCCTCAATCCTTCAGTCCAAAAATATAAGGCAAAAATCTGGACTTTCTGCAAAATTCTGGCCTGATGGGAGGTGTATGTTTAACATTTGTTGACGCCCAGCCTCCTTTCAACTCTTGAAGAGTTACAATATATGTATTGCAGCAGTAAGCTATAAAGACAAATACATATATATATATATATATATATATATATATATATATATATATCTCTATATATATATATATATATATATATATATATATATATATATATATATATACATACATACATACATACATGCATACACATATTTTTATAGACATACTCCAAAGCATATAAGATTTGATAGTTTAACTAGGAAAATTTGTAACAGGTCCTGCTGTATTATAAATAAGGAATGAAGAGACAAGAACCATTATTATCAGTATCTAATGAGATAGATTTACTTGTTTTTGACATTTTGGAGTTTTGCAAACAGCAGAGAACAACTGGTGTGGAGGGATGAAGCACTGACTGTAACCCCCGCAATGGGGGTTCAGTTAGCGTCTCCAGCACTGGAGAAGCCAGTCAAGGAGGCAGAGGGGCATGGACTACTCACCTCTCCATGGGGTGGGAAGGGTTGGTTGCACTTGGCAGCATACTGAGCAAGTGCTCTTTTCCTGGAAGAGAATGGGGCAAGCAACTCCTGTGCTTTGGGGTTGGTGGTTACGGCTTCCTGAAGACAGCATCATTTGGATAGCCCATTGCATGCCCTTTCTGTGACACAGCTGAGTGTGTGTGTGAGGATGTTAGACCTGAAAAAAAAAACAAAAAAAAAACTGAAACCATTGTGATGGGTGCCTAAATGATAACCTCTCTTGGCTGTCTCTCTCCCTTAGTGAAGAGTCAACAAATGGTTCACTGACCAAGAGGGAGTTGATGTTTAAGTAGGCAGTGAGACAAGTAAGCAACAACAACAACTCTCTGTCATCTTTCCACTTTCTTTGTACAAGGGCACCAGAAACACAGGGCTGGGGGTTGAATGCCCCTCCCCACTTTAAATCAACTCTTGAAATGTGCCTTCCAGCTGAACTGCATTATTTAAAAAAAAATGTAAGTAAAGCATTGTTATTGTCTTTGTTGTATTGTCAAAAGAAGGCAAAATCCTTACTTTAGTTTGTGTGTGTGTGTGCGTGTGTGTGTGTGTGTGTGTGTGTGTGTGTGTCTGTGTGTGTGTGTGTGTGTGTGTGTGTGTGTGTGTGTGTGTGTGTGTGTGTGTGTGTTTGTATATGTGTGCATGTGTATACATATATCAGTGTAGGTGTGCCCGAGTGTGTGTGAGACAAATGTTTATGATCACAGATATGTGAGGGGTTCACGAGTGGCTGTATGGGTGTTTGCATATATGAGTGTGCACCAGTGTGTCTATGCATATGTGTGTGTGTGTGTGTGTGTGTGTGTGTGTGTGTGTGTGTGTAAAACACTTCAGCTTCCATCTCAAAATGCATACCACCTTGTGTTTTTCTCTGATTCTCAGAATTCATATCTCTGTCTCTGAATTTGCAGAAGGTCTCAGATTTTTATTCATATTTTTTGTCATGTTCCTTATATATATATATTTGTTTCTGGCTAATCACTGAAGACTTCTGACAAGTCAGTACTTCTAGACATTAGAATTTCATATTTCTTATTATTCAGAACAATGGTGATGCAACACCTATTGTTCTAATTAAAGTTCTTAAATGAATTAGTGTAATGTCATTTTTTTCTGATTTTGTCCGTCATTATTTTTTGCTATGTCCAGAATTCTTTTGCTAAGTTGAGAGATTTGCAGGGAACAAGACCACTCAACTGTACCCAGTTTTGTAGGATCTCTCTGATTCTGCCTCAGATTTCTTCAGTCTTCTTCATTTTCGGGTTAATCATTAAGGACTTCAGAAAAGTAAATAATGCAAGTATTATAGAATTCATACATCCTGTTGCATAGAAAATGCACATTGATGCAAACAGTAGTATACTATTTACTCTTTAAGTGAATTAGAGTAATTTCAAATAGATTAGTATTACATTAATTGTTTAATTGAAATTTAATTGACTGAATAATGATCATGTGTTTAAATATGGCAGTAGTGATATTGTAATGTTACTTGACTCCATGTGAAGGCATACTCTGAAGCACTAGGAAGAATTAAAATTAATATTGTTCAGCTTCTAGTTATCTGCTTTTTTTTCCCTTTAATATTGTTCACTGGAATGTTATGTTTATTTATTTATTGATTGACATTTGATTATCGGGAACGTCAGAGTGGTAGGAGTCCATTTTCAGTGGCGGCCTGGGGAGAAAAGCTCTAAAGTATTGCAAAATATTTTAAGAACAATAATTTTACAGTCTTTAAAAATAATACAAAACAGTTTAAATAATTATACCAAATTAGACATAATATGAAAACATTGGATAGATACAAGTTATGTGACAGTGTTTTAATAGTTAGAAAAATTTTAGCTAGTTTATAGAGAAATTAAAGATAAGTTAGTGTAATACAAACAGGAACTACAATGCGAAGTGAGAGAAAAGCAGGCCTATGGTATATTTAAAGAGAAAACCAGGGGAGAGAAACTGATAGATGTAAGGAAGTCAGTAAGGAAAGGAGAGTAAGGACATGAAAGGTATGAATAGGTATTTGTTCACATTTAGGTGTAATGCTTGTGCTGCTGTTGAGCAAGAACAGAGCCAGCTTTTGGCTAGGAAGTCTTTCAGAATAGTTTTTTTTTTACTCAAATATTTTTTTATTTTGATATAAAACATAATAATGATTGTTTACATTTAATAAATATTCAACTATATACAATATTTACGTTTAGCCTGACAAGTAGATTATGATAACAACACATCTATGTAAAAGCAGTGATGCTGATACATTATATTTAAATTATCAGGAAGAGTCTGATTCCGATTGCAAGGTGCCAGTCAATGTCAAAACCTTTCTCCATGGGTTATTGACTAATGGCTTGGGGTGGATTCTCAGTTGTTTAGTTTGATCTCCATTAATACAGACTTTTTCAGTAGACATAAAAATTCCTCCATGGTGGGGGCTGTGTTGGATTTCCATCTTCTGGTTATACATTTTCTAGCTATTGCTAGTATAGTCCATTTTCTTCAAGTAAGGATTATTGATTACATTCAATAAAATTAGAGATTTTGTCAAAATAAATGTATCTCTATAAAGTGCTTGTAAAAAATTATTAATCTCATTCCAATATGTTCTAATACTGGCACAATCATAAAAAACATGGGACCAGTCTGCATTAGCTAGGAAAAAAGAGGTCATTGTTCCCCTCTGCTCGTCACTCTCTAGACCCACTATAGAGTACAATGCCCCTTTTGGTATGTACCTCACAAGACATCTACAACAACTGGAAAGGCCACAGAAATACCTCAGATGACCTACGCAGACCATCTCAAAAAACTGCAACTTTACTCCATCGCATATTGCCTACTCAGAGGCGATCTCTACCTAACACACAAAGCTATGTCAAACCAAAAGCTTTTAGACATGCTCCACTTAAAGAAATCCCAATCCCTATGAGCTACATGCTCTAGGGACCTAAACCTTGTTACCACAATAAACAGAACATGCTGGAGGGATAGATTCCTGTCCCAGACACTTCCCATACTCTGGAACCAACTACCTATCTATATCAAACAAAGCTCCTCGTTAGCACTCTTCAAGAAAAATCTTGATGACTGGATGGGAGGTAGGAAATTCACCCCAGGGATCACTTCTATGGCTCTGCTCGACAGTGGCACAGGAAAATAATTTTCTTGGGTGGAGAAAGCCAGGCTACCTTTTGGCTAGGCTTATATAGGCCCTAGGGCCAATAGCCTAGTACCTACCTATGAACCTTGGCATCTCCAACATAAATTATTACTTGAGGTATTTATCTTTGAAACTTTCACAGGTGTTAAGAAGGATCTATGTAGATATTTCCACTGAAATATTCTCTAATATTGTGAATGAGATGTTAATTTAACTGACAGTAAGATATTTGTCTTATCTTATTTTGATAGGGGAATCTGTATACCCTTAGTTAAATATTGCCAATAGGATACTTTAGGAGCTGTCCTATAGACAATTAATACATTATATAAGTATGATAACTATTTTTTTTGTATTAGAGTTGTTATAAATAATTTCAGACAGTCAATATATGAATTTAGGGGTACTTTTAAAAAATGAATTATTTAATATTTTACATAGATCCTTAGAATATGTTAAAACACTCTGCAAAATAAGCCAATCATTAGGTGTTAATCCATATGCTGAGATTAAATGTTGTGTTTCCAAGACTTGTTGTCTTTTTATACAGTGAAACAAACATTTTAAGTTCTTATTTCCCCATGAAATAAAATATGTCTATGTACGTTGTCCAGAAAATTTCTTGTAATACTGAATGGAGTTAATAATGCAAACCAAAGTTTTATGTCCATATTCATATTGATACATTTCCTAAAAATATGATTTATTAGGTTTAATTTGGTTGGTTTTGCTATATTGTATTGTAGGTTTATACTCAAATAGTACCATATTCTGTTATCTTTGTCTGTAACTATAAGATTTTTTGACAAAGCATTTTCATTCCTTGGAATGATGGAATGTAACCATTTCCAATTAGAGGAAGATTTAGGGTTCACCCAATCTATCACAATTTTAAGTATAGAAACCCTTATGTATGTTTCAATGTTTGGAAATGTTATCTCCCCTTGTTCCCATTGTATAATATGATGGGAGTATGTCACTCTATTTTTCTTTGGATACCATAAAAACTTCAATAAAGTTGATGTAATTTCTTTAAGAAATCTTTTTATTTTGGTAATAATATAAGTGCCTGGGCTATATATATTACTTTAGGTAGCAAGACCATTTTTATCAACTGCAGTCTGACTTCAAATGTTATAAACATGTTGTTCCATTTATTTACCAATGTTTTAATTGATTCTGTAATGTTTGTATAATTGGTGTTTAAAAGCTCTATCATATTCTTACGCAATACAATCCCCAAATAGTCTAAGGCTGGAACTTGCTTACCAATAATATGATTTACAGATACTTGTACCTCCTCTTTTTTATTTTACAACAAGAACTTTGATTTTGATTTATTAAAGTAAAGCCCTGAGAGTTTTTGAAAGTTTCCTTTTAATAAATCTGCTTCATCTAATACTTCTTTAGAGTTAGGCAAAATGAGAAGCACATCATCAACAAACAACATTATTTTGGAGCTATATTGTTCATATACATCTATCCCTCTTATTTTTGAATTGCTACGTATTAGGATTTTAAAAATGTCTATAGCTAATGCAAACATAATATGTGACATGGGACATCCTTGTCTAGTGCCTCTAGTGATCTGTATGGCTTCAGAGGTAAAAAGGGGTATTTTAACAAATGCTAAGTTATTCTCATATACTTTCTTTATAAGTGTGATAAAAGAGAGAGGAAAACAAATATATTCAAAACTTTAACTAGATAATCCCAGTTTAAAGAATCAAAGGCCTTTTCTATATCTATAAGCAAATTATCAATGCTTCTTGATTTTTTCTATTTAAATAATCAATTAATGTTAATATCCTTTTGATATTGTCCTGTGTTTGTCTATTATATATAAAACCAGTTTGATCTTTATTAATTATGTTCGTCAGTGGGATTTTCATTCTGTTAGCTATAATTGACATGAAGATTTTATAGTCATTATTAAGCAAAGGTATTGGTCTGTAAGAATTGTGATATTTAGAGTCTTTATTGTCTTTTATGATAGAGGTAATTAAAGAATATCTCCATTTTTTTTATTGTATCTGCTTTATTTTCTGAAAAAAAAAATAAAAAACAAAAAATAAATACTTGTTTTCCCGCTTTTCTAAGCTACAATAGTCCAGTTTTCAGGTTAGTGCTGAATTCAGGGCTGTGTTACAAATTTCTGTGTTTGCCCATACCTTACTTGGATAGAAGGAAGTTTCTCTGTTCACTGTGAGAGAGGGGAGCTTTGAGCAGCCTATCTGTCCCTGGAGGAGTGGTTTCAGCCCAGAAATTAGTCATTTATTGGCCATTTTGGGCTAATTACTATCTCTTTCATTTCCCTGCTATAAAACCCGCATTTGCAAGGGTTTTGCACTTGTATACAGCTCAGCAAGCTCCTGCCTGGTGCCCTGCAGAGTTCTACAGCAGCAGAGAGACAAAAGAGAAACTTTGGAATGATGGTCATTTTTCTGCATTTTCTTGCTGCCTTTAGCTAATTCTGCCTAAAATGCAGATTTTCTAGAGTTTCTGTGATTTAAAACACTTGTTTCAGCTACATATTGTACTTATTTTACTGCCTGCACTTTAACAAAGTCATTTTTGTGTTTAAATTACCTGTTTAAATGTTGTAGGCTACACACTCAAGTGTTATAGCCATTTCTGTGCATTTAAAGTGTTTTTCTGATTGTATCTGCTTTATTTTCTGAAAAAAAAACAAAACAAAAAATAATTGTTTTACCACCTTTCTAAGCTAGTATAGTCCAGTTTTCAGGTTAGTGTTGAATTCAGGGCTGTGTTACAAGTTTCTGTGTTTGCCCATACCTTACTTGGATAGAAGGAAGTTTCTCTGTTCACTGTGAGAGAGAGAGCTTTGAGCATTCTCTCCATCCCTGGAGAAGTGGTTTCAGCCCAGAAATTAGTAGTTTATTGGACATTTTGGACTAATTTCTATCTCCTTCATTTCCCTGCTATAAAATCCGCATTTGTGCAGTTTTGCACACCAGGCAGCGCCGGTTAGCTAGGGTATAACTATTCCCAGCTCCACAAAGTCTACTCTTCAATTTTTCCCTTGGAACTAGGGAAACTTTCAACTTAAGCGCTCAAACCATTCACTTCTCATCCCAGCACTTGCTCAAAATTCATAGCAAGCACCAATAAACCTTAGCACTAGACCCCCTATACTGTAGGGAAGGACAAGGCTCTCTATTCGACGTTACCAGCCAATCAGTAAAACAGTTCACTGTACCTATCCAGGCATGTCCAAAGGACAGTTTCAGATGTACTCTCTGGTCCAACTGGTGAATCTGGGCATTCTGAGGCAATGTTATAATTGCCTCATGTACACAGACAGCCCTCTCTTCCTACCACCAAACACTAATACATGTGAGAGATGCAATTATACAGCCAAACTGGAGGCTAAGCTCTCTCAACCCAAGACTGGACCAGGCAGTCAAGAGGAGAAGGGAATTACTTGCATCACACCATCAGTCTCACATAGACCTATGAAACCAGCACCTGCAAAAAACAAGCATAAATACATGAAAACATACTCGGAGGCTCTAAATAAAAATCTGCAAAAGCAACAGAGACCTCCAAAGCAGACATCCAAGCAACCTCCACCCCCCCAATACAAACCATGAAACACATACTTCACAAAACCAATGTGCCACGCAATCACAGCCCTTAAGGCAAAATAACATACCCAACACACTAGTAATAGGTGACTCTATAGTCAGGCACACTGACATCCCATTCACTAGGCTGAAAAAGGAGAAGGTTACTGTTAGCTGCCTGTCGTGTGCCAGGATACGCCACGTAACACAAGCACTCAGGTCACTCCAGAACAAGTACAAATATGACTCTGTCATTGTCCATGTTGTTGTGAATGACCTGAGCTGTACCTCCTTGGACTACATGAAAAGAGACATAGAGGAGCTCTCTGATCACGTAGCCCAGGCCGGTATGACCCTGACCCTGAGTAGCATCCTGCCCTCACCAAGAATGATACCATGGTATAGAAAAAAAATTATCAGTTTCAGCAATTGGGTAAGCTTCTGGTGTCACTCAAAGGGGATCCAGTGTCTGTCAGCCTGGGATGACATGCTCAACAAGCCACGCTGCTTCGCTAGAGACGGCTTGCACCTGTCACCCTTAGCCTTTCAAATACTGGCCAAGGCTCTTGCCACCCCCATAGTGCCTTTTTTAGGCAAGGCTCAAAAGACAAACCCACTGCCATAAATAGCAGAAGTAACAAAAAACCGAGGGTAATGCTACTCAATGCCAGAAGTTTAAACCTCAAAATGGACACACTCGAGGCACTCATCAGTATGGAGAAAACTTATATATATGCAGTAACAGAAACTTGGTTTAAGGCTCCAGAGAGCACCCCAGCACTATCAGGCTACAACTCATACCATACATTCTGGCCACAAAACCCGGTCCAAAATACAAAAGGCAGGGGCGTATCCATATTCATCAAGGATACCCACACCTTCAGGTTAGTGGCACAGCACGATGCTTCAGAGATCATCCATGTGCCACTAACAGTGGGAAAAACTGCTATTCAAATTGTAGCTTGCTACAGATCACCCACCATATCCGAGGACCCCCATTCCACATTCCTGGAAACACTGGGAAACATAAAGGTCCTACCAATCACCCTGATATTGGGTGATTTCAATTACCCAAACATCAACTGGGAGACCTACTCAAGTACAAACTCCCTTGCCCAACATTTCCTAGAATTTATAAACTCAAATGCCCTGGATCAACTGGTCAACACCCCCACCAGAGGTGACAAATATTGGACTTTGTCATCACCAACATGGGCAACCGGTGTTCCACACCGGAGGTCAACCCCTTGCTGGTTAGATATGACCATAAATTAATCACTCTGGATATCCACATTCCACCACCACCCCCAGTCAAAGAAACCACCCTGAAAAACTTTTCAAAAGCAAACTTCACGTTACTTAAGACTGAGGTGGGAAGTTTCAAAGCCCCCATGCTAAAGGATAATGTTGTCCAAGCTACAAAATGCTTTACTAATGCACTCTATGGGCACCTAAAAGAATGCATGGATCGTGCTATCCCAAGCAAAATCAAGACTCACTCCTCCAAGAAAAGGAATCCTGTCTGGTGGACCCCTGCCATAAACAAGCTATAGAATAGGAGGAGGAAACTAGTACAGAAAAGAGTAAAATCCCAGGAAGGGAAGATATCCCTGATCAGTATCAGCAAGAAACTATGTTCCTACATAAAATTATCCAAGGCTAGCTTCAAAAGAAAAATTGTCATGGACTCCAAAGATAACCACAAGGCATTCTTTAGCTATGTCAAGAATCTAAGTGGCAATTCTCAGATCTGCTCAGAGTTAGTGCAGAATGGCGGCACAAAATACACTGAACCGACCGATATAGCCAACATCCAGGCAGACAGGTTCAGTGTAAACTTCACCCCCCTCTCATCCCCAAAAGGGCCCTTACCTATACCAGAAGAATGTAGTGCCCCTGAAATCACAGACACTCAGGTTAAAATGGCCCTTTCCAAAGCCAAAAACACAGCATCAATGTGACCGGATGGTGTCCCAGGCTGTGTCCTACATGAGCTCAAAGATGAACTAACCCCTCACCTAAACACACTGTTTAAACTCAGCCTCTCCACAGGCTACGTGCCCACAGAGTGGTGCACAGCAATGGTTATTCTGCTCCACAAAGGTGGAGCCACAACAGACCCCAGGAACTATCACCCTATAAGCCTGACTAGCTTAGTCTACAAAGCTATGGAGTGCATCATCATGGATCTCATTAACAGAGACATTGGGAACCTCCAAACACTGGACCCTACCCAATTCGGCTTTGTTAAAGGCAGATCATGCCTCCTAAACCTTATGGACTTCTTTGAGACAGTTACCAAGGCTATAGATGAGGGAAAGGTGGTCCACACAGCCTACCTAGACCTCGCAAAGGCCTTCAACACAATTCCCCATTCAGGTATTATAGACAAGCTCACCAGACTGAACATAAACCTCTATGTCACGAGATGGGTTGTCAACTGGCTCACAGACAGAACCCACATGGTAAGAGTTGCAGGAGCTAGGTCTGACTCTAAACCGGTTACAAGTGGCATTCCCCAGGGCTCAGTCCTAGGACCCCTCCTGTTTGGCATATACTTCTCAGAGGTACAGGCAAGCACAGGAGGACTATGGCTGACCAAGTTTGCAGACGACTGCAAACTAGGGGCTATAATTGACTCTTCGGCTGACAGACATCCTCCAAAAGGGTCTCACTAAGACAGATACCTGGTGTCAAAACCATGGCCTCAAGCTAAATGCTAAAAAGTGCATAGTCATCCCCTTTGGAAAAAAACAAAGTACCCACAAACTACCACATAGGTGGTAGCCCCCTAAATATGGAAGTGTAATAAGGGATCTGGGGACCCACATAGATAGTAACCTCTCCTTTGATAATCACATTGCCAAAGGGGTTAGAAAATCCTTCTGTGTGGCCCACCTAATCACAAAAGATCAAAAGAAGTCATTGGGCCCCTCTACGTATCACTCATCAGACCCATCATAGAGTATAATGCCCCATTTGGGATGTACCTTGCAAGACACATGAAACAACTGGAAAGACCGCAGAAGTACCTCACCAAGAGGATCACTGGCCTCAAGCAGATGCCCTATGCAGCTCGACTGAAGAAACTCCAGCTGTACTCGGTTGCATACCACCTACTCAGAGGTGATCTCTGCCTGACATACAAGGCCATGTCCAACCCAGAATTGTTGGACATGCTCTACCCAAAGAAAACCATATCCCCTCGAGCCACACGCTCTAAGGATCTAAACCTCACCACAACAATAAATAGGATGTGCTGGAGGTATAGATTCCTGTCCCAGAGACTTCCCATGCTCTGGAACAAGATTCCAATCTACATTAGGCAGAGCTCCTCGCTAACCCTCTTCAAGAGAAACCTTGATGAGTGGATGGGAAACAGAAAGTTTATCCCGGGGATCACTTCAATGGCTCTGTTGGACAGAGGCACAGGGAACTAATCTAAGGGGGCGGCGAAAGCCAACACATTCCGGCTAGGCTTATAAATGCCTTTGGGCAGATAGCCTAGTATCTACCTATGAACCTATGAAGGGGGAATGTTTGCTAATGATTGGACTTCAAGAAAGATTTTATGTAGGAGAGAAGTTATGGAACTGAGATATAATTTATAAATTTCTATAATTAAAGCATTTATCCCTGGTGCCTTGTTAGATTTACTTTCTTTAATCTTGTCAAAATTTTTTTTCTGTGTTATTGGTTCTTCAGAGATTTTTTTTAATGTTCGAGGTTATATTATCTAGGTTCCAAGTTTCAGTTATACTTATTTCACTTTTTTGATGTTCTGCATAATGATATTTAAAAGCATCTAGTATGTCACCTATGTCTGAGGCAATCTTCTTTCTTCCTTTATGTAGTATGCTACCCGTATTATTGTTTTTTGATTGCATTTTAACTTTCATAGATAGATAATGTATATTATGTAAATGTTTTGGAGAAGTAGCATAAGAGTTTATTTTTAATCTTTCTATGGCTACGCTAGTTTTATGGGATAATATTTCATTATATTTTTTATTTGCTTCTTCTATTTTCTTTTTATTTTCTGACTCACATAAGTTCTTATTGGATTTAAGTAATGAGTTGAATTTGTAATTCCTGTAATTCTGATTCCCATTCTTTAATTTTATTTTTGTACCAGCTGATGGTTTTACCATATGTATAGCCTTTCAAAGAATCCAATACCATAAGTATATTTGTTTCTGGTTTGTAATTAATCTCTTAAAAAAAAACTGAAGTTCGGAAGTTAACCAAGGTTTAGATTCTTTGATTTTTGTAATTTATGAAGGAATCCTTGAAGTAATAACTAATGATTTAAACTGTATGTGTATTTGCAATACCAGAGAGTTATGGTCTGAAAATGGACATGACTGTATCGAAAAATGTAAAATTTTAGAATATAAATCTTGAGAGACATATATTTTATCAATTCTGGTTTGGGTTCCGTGTCTATAGTTTTGATGCAAGAAAAGTAATGAATGAGTTCCTATAGCATCATAAGCATCTCTTAGTTTGAACATCTCTATCCATTTTGTTTACTAGTTTAGCTGTGGATGATAGTCGAGGGGATTTCTTATTTGTGGTTTCTGTGATATCTGTAATACAATTCAGGCCACCTCCTACTATTATATTGCCTTTAGAGGTAGTTGTAATGAGGTCTAAGTGCTTCTTAGCTAATCCTATCCCCATACCATGGAACCAATATAAATTCACTAAAGTCCATATTCTGTTGCTAAATTTTAAAATAACTATAGCTATGAGTCCATCCCTAGCCACATGTTTATAAATAACTTCTGGATTCAGTGAGGTCTTTTTCCATAGAATTGTTACTCCTTCAGTCTTTGATTTATAGGAGGATTGAGCAAGTATTCTGTAATTATTAAGATCCCATTTAAATGTGTCATTTATTTTAAAATGGGTTTCTTGAAGAAAGACTAATTGAGCTTTATTTAGTTTTAGGTATTTCAATAAGTTAGATCTCTTGTTTGGGTTGTTTAAGCCATTAGTATTTAAAGACACCAAAGTCAGTTCCATATTAGGATTTTTTTTAATTAAAAAAAACTGTGTTGTTAAAATCCTAGATACATAAAACTCCTCCTTTAAAGTTAACTCTATATTAATTGAAGAATTCCTAATTATCTTAATCAGTAATGTTTTTCCATGAGATTTAATAATAAACATTTTTTGTCAGGGATTTTAAAACTAGAAAAAAAAAAGAATAAAACCCTATTAACAAAACTTGGATATGCATAGATCTTAATCCGGACTAAACATGGAATGAAAAACATTCCTAGTCTAACAGACAAATATAAATTTGTTAGACTAACCTTCCCAACCAACCTTCTTACTCTTTTTGAGCCCATAAAACAGTAAATATTAAAGGAGAATAATTTAAGAATTGAGTAACTGGTAATGTTACTTTTCATCCATTTTGACTTTAATTCTCTTATAAATTATGTTAAGTCAACATTAAACAATTTTCATCAATGCATTGCTTAAGTAAAGATGACTTATCACTTTATATAAGAAACAAACAAGAATTCTAATAGCATTTATATTTCAGTGTAAAAAAAATAAAGGAAAAAAAGTATAAGCAAGTAGATTCTCATCCACTAACTTAACTTTACACATACTATTCATTTAGTCTTTATGTTAAATTAACTTAATATTCAAAGGTATAGTATTAGATAAATGTAATGAAACAAATGACCTAAATATGTTCCAAAGAAGTTTCTAGATTAATGTAACATATGTACAAATCTATACAGTGTTGATATTTATCTCCCTTTTTTATATTATTTATATTCACATCCAGTACAAAAGGGAAATGATCTAGGTATTTATATGTGGATATATATATATATATATATATATATATATATATATATATATATATATATATATATATATATATATATATATATATATAAACATCATCCAAAAAATAATATGTTATCAAAGTTGTTAGGACAACTCAGTATAATATGTACCTGACCTTATTTTATTACTACACTTATAAGGATTTATTTTAACTAAGTAATTAATTATTTGTTGGTTTGTTATTAAACAGATTTGTGCAGTTTTAATAGGAGTAATTTGAGTATAAAAGCCCTTATTTATCTTTCCACTACTATCATATTATAAATTCCCATCAGTTTACCTTCCAAGAGATAAATGTCTGTTTTTTTACTAAAATGTTGGTGTGTACATATTAAAATGCAGGTCTCTATTTGTTACATTATTACATGAATTTGAAAGTTAATTATTACTGACTCTACCTTGCAGGCACATTGTTATAAATAAACCAATGACTCTTCCATTCACAAAATGTGCCTAATAGTAAGTTATGAGTTAGTATCTGTGATACAAATAATGATCTGTCAGACTTTAAATGTACTATGATTTACAAACAAGGTCATTAATTTTATACCTTGAAGTATATGGCAACACAAATTATCTAAAATAATTTGTGCATTCTTTTTTTTTTAACCACTAATTTTCTCCCAGGTTTTTATGGGAGTACACATATCATGTTGTTTCACAAGCTTTCTTAGGCTCTCACTTTTGCTACATGTGAGGGCATTAACATTAGATACAATATAACTCTGATCTATGAAAGTAAACAAGTGATAGCTTACTAAGTAATGTAAAAAAAAGTATATATATATACTGTTACATTACTTTACTTTGAATAACCCTATCTCATTTGAACTAGACATTAACAGCATCAGCAAAAACTCTTCACTCAATTACACTCAGAGAGAAACCTTTTGTGTCCTCAATTGAAGTTCTGCCACCACACTTCCATCTCAACATATAATAAATTAAGATTATATGAGTTTAAGGGAAGAGGAAGAATGAAAACTGAACATAATATTGCCCTTTCCATTGTTCTATAAGTCTTGAGTTTCACAGTCATATATCCAATGCTTTATATTTCCAGTGTTTGTGATGACAAATTTCTTATCTTGCAGTGTTTATAAAAACTATCAACATATTTGATAATATGCAAAGCACACCTCTTCTCATAAAAATACCAACCAGTCAGAGAGCTACTATATCTATTTGCCATACTTTGTAATCCGAGCTCAGCAACATATGAGAGGATGTCAGACTACCACATATACTGTCTCGAGTAGTGAAGTAAGCTTCACCTCTCTGAGTTATAATTGTAAGATTTCCTGCTCATCAAGCATCATAGCACATATTCCCTCACTTTAACCTCTCCTAATAACAATCTCCTAGTCAAACATCCCCTCCAATTAATATAAAATTCAAGTGCCCATATCTCTAGTAACCTAAGTTCACAAGTATCCTTATGTTAGAATTCCCTTATTTCTATCCATTTGCACATCTCAAAGCAAAGCGGATACATTTACATGCCCCAGCAACAAATTTTATTCATTTATTCAGCTTCCTGCATGAAAGCTATTTATCACTCTGATATCCATATATCACAGGCAGACTCAACTCAAAGCACAAACTCTGCAGACTACAAAAATATCTCTTTGTCAACCTTCTCTTGGACTTTCATATGAGTGACAAGCATTCATAGGTCTTTTCCTTTTCAGCATTGCTAGTTATGTCTTTCACTCTTGTCATTCCTATTCTGGGTTAGTCAAATATGTGAAGCTTACCTTTCAGTTAGTCAATCGCATATCTTAACCATTACATTACGTATGACCCCCTTCTACTATAACACTCCAGGAAATAAGAACAGTAACTGAAAAACAAGGTTTTCAATAGTCGTGTTAGCTGAATCTTTTAAATAGTGAAGCTCTGTTCATCCATTGTGAAGAGAAATAACTGCTTACTAATTAAACCCAATGTTACTGAAGGACAGAAACCCATTGAGGCATAGTTCACTGCCAAATGTAATGTTTCTCTCAGAGAGAAATTAAACCCACCTATTGTAGTTAACAAGAGATTACTGAACTGCTATATTGCTTTCTTTTAATTATTGGCATATATTAGTTGCAAAAGCAGATTGTACATGTTTTAAAACAGTTTATACTATTATTTTTGCTCTATAATAACTCTATCTAGAAAGTAAATATCTTAGATGTAAATATTAGTTTTATGAAAAGGCTAGATATTCAAGGCATTCAAAACTGTATATATGAGTTAAGAAAGCTAACATTAATAAACTTAATGCCCTTTTAAATCATGAAGCGTATTGCAAATTACTATTTAACTTTAATATCCAAATAATTCTATTATGTTACTATTAATAATATAAAAGTATGAAACCATTCCCCCCTTTTTTCCCTTATCTACATTTGCAAATATATATAGAAATACATTTACATAACATACCTTTTTTTGACATATAGTGCAAACACAATTTGAATGCAGTTCAAGTTGCAGTAGATACTTTGAGAGATTTTGAAGGGACAGCAATTTTTGATTCAGTTTTTTGTTTTTTCTTTTTAACATCAGTCCAGGAAGATTTGTCACTAACCCTTTTCAACAAAGGAGCTGTGCAATCCGTATGGACATAACATTATTGTTTTTAATGAATGTGGTGGCTTTGTCTACGTTGTTGAAAGTCCTCATTTCATTTAAATGTAAGATTTTAATTTTGACAGGAAAGGTAAGTTGAGTTTTGATGTTGTTTTGCTTTAGAAGCTTTAGTAGTCGCCAGGCATTTTTTTCTCTGTTCCAAGACTCTAACAGAATAGTTGTTGTCAAACCTTATTGGGTTTTAATTATATTTTAAAGGGCTCTTTCTCCAGGCTGTCTTTGGGACCAGTTCTCTGTCTAAATAAAATAAAAACTTTATAACAGTTGATCTAGGAGGAGTAGATGATGATGTTGATGCTGGTCTTCCTAAAGCTCTGTGAACTCTCTCAGTGCCAAAGAGAAACCCTCTTTTAAGTCTAAGACTTCTGGAATCCATGTATTTAAGAAAGTGATGATATCTTCTCCTTCAGCTCTGTCAGGGATTCCAAATGTTCTTATGTTAGATCTCCTCTCCCTGTTTTCAATGTCATCCACGTTGTTTAGAAGCCAAATATTTTGTTTAATAAGTAATTCATTCTGTGTTTCCTCTTCTTTGAGTCTTCCCTCAAAGTCATTCAGGGTAGTTTCTATGTCACTTTTATTAGATTGATGTTGCTGAATGAGTTCTTTAAGTGTATCTGTTTGTTTCTGACAATTTTCCTTGAGATTTTGTAGATTTTCCTTAAAGTCATCCATTTTTAATGACAGTTCTTGTATTGCAGTAGTTGCGGTTCTCCTTTTAAAGCCAAGTCAGTATGAGAATTCTTCGAAGTACTCATCTCCACAGTTAAAATATTCTCCTTTGTAATTTGACAGGAAAAAAATTCACCTAAATCTACCAACATTTCTATTTATATAGTTTAAACTTTCATCTATCAATTCTGAATATTTTTGTTGAAAAAAAATGATTTCCTGTATTTTATATTAGTTTTATGGAGCTCTGAATATCTGCTGCTTTCAGTTAGCCATTCAGCTCTGCCTCCTTTCAGAATAGTTTTGAAGGATGGGAGGGAGGGTATTGACCTGATGGATAGAGATAAGGAGTTCCAGGCAACAACAGTCCCCAGCAGATCTGATAGGTTTGTGAAGAGTCAGGAGTTTTTGGTCATTGGATCATTATGACCGACAAGGAGCATAGTTGTGTGGAATGTTATTTAGTGCCGAACAAACAGATGGATTCTGCATAATATTATAAGTTGTAAGAAGCTGTGTATGTTAGTTGATGGGGTAGTTCTAACCAATTTAGGCTTATTCGGGTTATACAGGGGTGGATTCTGAAAAGGATATTTGCTGCAAATTTAGCAAATTTGTTATAGCATTGTCTGAGTTTTGATTTTTGTGATGCCGGGAGGTTAGTATGGGAGTACCATAAAGAAGTGTAGGGAGAAAAAAAGTATTGGCAAGTGTAGCTTAAGTTGTATCAGTGAGAATATTTTTGGCTCTTTAAAGCATCCCTAGTTTTTGATGAGCTTCTTATGCAATTTTGTATCTGCAGGTCAAATCTAAGATTATCATCCACTATTATCTTTAATAATTTACTATGAGGAGTGACTTCAGTGGTTGTATTATCAAGAGAGAGGACTTTAAATTTAGTTTTTTCAAGGAAGTGGGATTTGGGGAAAAACTACTAATTTGCTTTTTATGGTTGAGCAAGAGTTGTGAGTTAAAAAAACATGTTTCAGGCACTGTTCAAGCTTCCTGAGTATTTTTTTTGGAGGTGTGCCACATTGTCAGACATGCAGATGTGTGTGGAGTCATCTGAATACTGTATTAGGGAGGCCTGTTGTGTGGAGAGTGTTGGTGAGAATGATAAAGACCGTTGTGGTACACTGGTGGTCATTGGGAGGTATAGAGAGAGGATGGAGTGCCATTTTTCTCACTGATACCTATTGGATAGGTAGCTTGTGAACCATAGAAGGGTGGGCTGAGAGAGACCTAATGAGGGGATATGAAGTAAAACTTTGCTGTGACAACCTGCATCAATGGCTTTAGGCAAGTCTACAAATAAGGAGGAGACTAGTTTGCCATTTTCTCTAGCTTTACTAACAGTGTCTATATAGGTTAGAAGTGCAGTGTTAGTTCTATGGGAAGGACAGAAGTCATGTTGTGTGGGAGATAGGAGATCTTCATGGCTTAGCAATTGTTTTTGAATACATTTTCAAGTAGTTTGGGGGGGGGGGTAAGATTGCTATAGGCCTAAAGTTAATAGTGTCTGTTGATTTTCCTCCTTTGTGCAGAGAATAACGTGTGACTTTTTCCAGAGCTAGGGAATGTGGGATTCCTGGACTGACCTGTTTATAAGGATTGAGACAGGGTAGGCAATGCTATCAGCTGCTATTTTAAGGTACTTGCTTGGAAGGTCATCAGCTGAAGCAGAGCGCGGTTTGAGTTTGTTTAAGAGTAGTTTTATATAGGATGTGGGCAGAGGTTTGAAGATGAAAGTGGATGTGGCGATACATGGTTGCTGGGCAAGTTTAGGATTAGATGCTGGGGAATCCTTTGTTAGAGATGCTATACTACCTAAGATACAAGAGTTGAATAGTATTGTAGTTTCAAGTGATGAGTTGTTGGGATAAAGGTTAAGGTTGAGTTTATGGCTGGGATGCAAGATTTCTTTAATTGCTGTCCAGAATTTTTAGGGTTATTCAGAAAATTATTATAGTATAGTTTTTTGTCTTCATTAATTTGCTTTTTAGTACAATTGTGACGCATTCTGAAGTTTTCAAGATATTGAATGTTTTATATTTTTGCCATTCTTTGCATGCTTCCGGCCTCAGGTCAGATTATAACAGAGTAATCAGTTTATGCAATTAGCAGAGAGCTATAAAGTAGAACAGATTTTATTTCACTTCCTGAATGCAGAAACCTGTCAGCCAGGAAGACTAAGTAACTGCCATATACAGTGTAATCTAGTGGTCAGGAGAAAGGATAGTGGCCAACTTAGTAAGTGGTTTTTAGAGTGCAAAGATAACTATTTTGGGAAGGAGGATGTTATAAGCTCTTTTCCAGCACAGGCAAGCACATATTTGACTTGATGAAGTTAATACACAGCAAGGTTCTTCAAGTTAAATTTTATTACATTGTACAAAGACAAAATTTTCAGTGAAGATGTTTGGGAGTTGGTCCTTGTGTCAGAGCTTGTGCAGTATCAGGGTTGAATGTAGTAACCAAAGGCTATTGTATAAAGAAAAAATTCTCAGTGAAAATGTTTGGGAGTTGGCTCTTGTGGCAGAGCTTCTGCAGTACTGTTGTCAAAGGTAGTGACCAGAGGCTCTGCACTGTGAGGAAGTTGGTGACTGGGTTAATATTAATAATTGCCCACAGTTAGTCCCCCCGTTATGTCTGGTTATGCCCAGAAGTCTTGCATGAAGGAGGAGAGAGTTATGCAGTTCCACTTCCCCCACACATCGATCATGGTGAAAATATTTAAAAAAATACATATTTATTTATTCTGCTGTGAGCACTGTTTTATCTGGTGTGCTTTCACAATTAAAAACAATACCTACTAAGGTGCATTAGAGTGTGGTTCCTACTTCCAGTCTCCTTTTTATAGAATATTCAGAAACTAGGCTTCTACCTTGAGCTGCTTGTTTCTTGATCATGTGATTAAAATGTACCAATTAGGCATACTAGTTCTGTGAATTTTTCTTTACCCATCTCCTGGCAGCAAATTTAATGTTCACTTTTAATATTGTGTGTGTGTGTGTGTGTGTGTGTGTGTGTGTGTGTGTGTGTGTGTGTGTGTGTGTGTGTGTGTGTGTGTGTGTGTGTGTGTGTGTGTGTGTGTGTGTGTGTGTGTGTGTGTGTCTGTGTGTGTGTGTGTCTGTGTGTGTGTGTCTGTGTGTGTGTAGGCATGCATTTGCCCTTGTGTGGGAACACCCAATGATAAAATTACTAATTATACAATTCCTACCCTTTCTAACAAAGTTTAGGTCCACAGCTGATGTTCAACAACTATCAAGGAATAAAAAGGAGGGAAAATGCCACCAAAGTTGTGCTAGTTATACTTAACAAACATTTAGCCCCCTTCCCCTCCATATCCTTGGCATCAGCTCATATTTGAAGAAACAGCAACCATCTTGTGCATAACTGAGGTGTATCTTCATTTATAATTTTGATTTGAAATTTC
>NC_056751.1:375789736-375828909 GCF_019279795.1 Protopterus annectens
TCAAGTGATGGTGTGGAGCATTATGAGCGTTTTTGGAACAGGTTGGCTCTACATTGTTTAGGGAAACATGAAGCAGGAACAGTAGAAATTCATACTACAGCAACATATGTTCCCTCAGCTATGTGACTGGGCAAAGAAGAAGGGATTTACTGGGACAGGGAACTTCATCTTCATACACTGTGGTACCCCATGTCACAATGGTCGACAACTGACAAGTTTCCTTGAGGTCCACGGTATTGAAGTGTTACCATGGCCAGGTAACAGCACAGATATGAATCCAATAGAGAACTTGTGGGCTGTTTTGAAGTTAGAGATAAAGAATAGGACCATAACAAACAAGCAGCAACTGACTGAAGAACTCATTTCAACATGGGTGTGCAATGCTTCTATGTCTGAACATTTTCATGAACTTGTTCATTCTATGCCTCAATGTGTTAAATCCTTGATAATGACCAAAGAGTCATTCACAAAATATTAATACAGTGTATTAGAACATTTTCTCATTTAACATGAATTATATTGTTTGTTGTTTCATATACTGGTATTGAGTCATATGTCGAAACAACAATAAAAGCAAAAATAAAAACAATAAAACACTGATTTCTATTAATTTGGCTGACCCTGTATGCTTGGACATTTTTTTACCTGTCTTGTCTGATAAAAGACAGATTTACTATAAGCCAATGGAATATATTCCCTCTTCGTTATCTGCTCTGAATGCTCAATAACTGCTTGCAGTAGCACATAGATTTGTTTATAAAAAAAACTTAGGTTTTACCTTGATCTTTTAAATGTTAGGATAGTGATTTAAGGTTTTGGACAAGGCAGGTTTTTGTTTCAAAAATATACTCCTGATATAGAGCAAGTTGCTATGTCTACTACTTAGTTCTGAAGCATGTTTTTTGAAAATGTATTTCCCTCTGATAAAGATATCAAATTCAGTGAAGTTATGGGTAAGAAGATAAATGTCTCATATTCTGTGATTTTCTCATTTCTGAATACTTAATTTTTATTTTGAGAAAGAGATATGACATTATATATAGACTTGTGAAACATTATTTGAACTTTCTGAGAAAGTTAACATACCCAACATTAGTAGATTAGCAAGTACAGCAGAAAAATAGCTAATTTTACCTAAAATTGTACCTCTGATACATTTTTTTTTCTTTATTTATGTCTATTGCATCTTTGGTGATGATACAAAACAAGCACCGCTTAAGGGCATTCCTACTGAGATAATGATTTTAATGATATGAAGGGGCAATTGTGTCAAAAATTGTCATTTTTAGTTGAGGAGCTCATGGCTTCTTTCCAAAATTACAAAAGAAATGACAAGCTGGTGAATTTTTGAAATTATATATCTTGTATTTAGATATATTATCTGTTCTTCTATCTTTGGATAAACAACAGCCTTTTTTTCTACTAGGGGATCCTTTTTGCATAATTCCTTATTTTATGGGCAATCATTTTGTTTCAAGGTTCTAAGAAGAAGAAGAAGAAGAAATCCTCAGTATTGGGTTACGTCAAAAAGGAACCAGAAATTTAATTGATCAGCATCCTATGACGCAGACATATGTTGAGATTCTGTACTCTTTCTTGCTTTCTGTGCCATCCTGTAACACTATCAATTTATTTGGTGAAATATTTTAGATTTTTCTTCCAGTCTTACATAATTGAGAACAGTAGAAACACAATCAGCTCCACAGTATTCAATGTGAGGTCTTACAACTCTCCCATCACAACTAGAGATATTATGTAAAGTGTCCCAAATTACACTGTTTGATGCCCATAAGTGAAGGGTGTCAGCGAAATCCTGCAAAATAGCTTGGTCATTGACAGAACTGACAGTTGCCCCAAGTTTAGTATCACAGGCAAACTTGCTGTCTAATACTCTGTAATACCCTACTTTGAGATGAAAAGTCAGACATAAGCAAATTAAACAGCAGGGGTCCAATCAATTCTGAGAGTGGACAAAATGGTCTTACCTTGGCCAGGTGCAAGCAGATCACATCAAATAATAAACCCACATAGACTGATTCAAATGTACTCTGGTAAATACTTATACTCAGAAAAACATCTACCTTCAGTAAAACTGTATTGAATAAAATATCCAAGGTAGAGCACCGCCCCTCATTTACCAAAGAACATAACACTCTTTCAAAACATTAACCATACATGTAAGACTAATAGTTCAATGCCTGTCTAGTGTATAGGTATCACCAGCATTAAAAACAAAAGGACAATGTCTGGTTTTCTTATCTGTGGATCAAATCCTTCCTGCAGTCCAACTTAATATAGCCAACATAAAGAAGGTAGCAATGACTCAGATATTTTAGACTAGAAATACCTACTGAGACCATCAGGACCTGCTACTGAACATGGTTTATTTACACTTAAAGCATTATTCACTAAACCCAAGTTTAAAGTAGAACTGGTAATTCTATACTTGCTAAAATCAAAATAAACAACATGCAACTGTTATTTGATAGTGAGGAAACGTCTGAAAATAACTCTTCCACTTGAGATGGATTTGTAAGCAGTACTCCATCCTTGATAATACTAATACTTTACTGAGACTCCTCCCTATAACTTCTTTGATGCCTGATTGTTATACGTTGTACTGGTTGCTAACTTATATTTATATTTCATTCTGGCATATCTTAAGAAATACCTAAAACTTTTCTAAGTTCCTGATATTTTATTGTATTTAACTTGCTTGTGTACTCTTGAACCTCTGCCAGCAAACTTTCATTTTCCTCCAAGCCTGTTTAGTTTACCAGTTCACCATTCTGTATGGCCATGGTGGTGCAGCAGTTAGAGTTGCCACCTCACAGCAAGAGGTTCTCCAGTTCGATTCTCGGCTGGGGTGCCTTCTCTGTGGAGTCTGCATGTCCTCCCTGTGGTCATGTGGGTTTCCTCCAGGTCCTCCGGTTTCCTTCCACATCCTGAAGACATACTGTAGGTGGATTGGACACCCTCAGTTGGGCCTGGGTGTGAGCGTATGCCTTCTGTGGAAGGTTGGTCACTGGGCTGGCAATTTGGCACCTTAAAACTCCACTGCCAATCGTTCTGTGGACTGTTTTTCCACTGTGGCAACCCCTAACCGGGATAAGCCAAAAGGAGATGATGAGAAACAAAAGATCAATAATATATCCATAAGAATGTCCTAATACAGTTGAATATTCTTATCTTCCATAACTTCCAGCCATTTCCAAATTTTTAACTCCTTCTTGATAGCTGGATAATCTGCTTTGTAATATTTCAATATTAGAGAGTAATACTTTAAGCAAGGCTTGCCTATTGCTTTTGCAACTTTCCAGTAAATGTATAAATGCTCAAACTCCTCCCCCACCCAAGTTTCTATTCAGTTGTGCAACAATTGGATAGTAAACTGCCTTTAATCCAAACAACATCAAAAACTTTATCTTGTTGGATACTAACTCCATATAGCCAAGCTCAACAATGGATCTTGCAACAGTTATTGATAAGACAATGGTTTTCCCTAGATCACAGAGGGTGCATTTAGATCTCCCACAACCATAGCAAACCTTCTCCAGATTTTCATTAAAAGCTTTCAAACCGGTACAAGATAGATTCTTGTACTGGTTAGACATGGAGATCTACAAAACAGGGCCACAACCCAATTAGAACATCTCCCAGCAATACTGTTTGTGTCTTTCGGCTTTTCCCGGTTAGGGGTCACCACAGCGGAACCCCGGTCCGCTAATGATTGGTAGTGGATTTTTATGTACTGGGTTACCAGCCCTGATGCACAACCTTAAACGAAGGCATGCCCCATTCACGTATGCCTCCACACAGAAGATGCTCTAGCTGAGAATCGAACGGGACAACGTCTTGCTATGAGGCGACAAAGCTACCGCAGCACTACCACCGCACAATACTAATCCCAGTTATTTCAGAATTAACAATGCAGACCATAGTATATGATTTATATGAGGAGCTAACACATATGGAAATTCTACCTCCTCTTCTTTTGGTTCTCTGAAAATGATAATTCAAAACACAAAAAAAGTACCAGATGCTTATTCCCTTCACTAAACCAAGTATTGGTAATAAACAGTATCATAATTATTACCCATGGCTTTTGCCTCCATCATTTTGGACTTCTTACTCAGACTCTTATCACAGCTTAACAAGCACTTCATGTCATGATGCAGTTTTGTTTTCCTACTGCTTACCCCTTTATTAGTATTAAAAAAGGTTGAGCAATTTTGTTAACCATCTTAAGATTATGTTAACAAAAGGACTAAGATGTTGAAGGTCAAGTCTGAAAAAAAAAACCTTTTATACATAACTTCTTCTCACGTTGTTACTACTTTAAGTGTTTTTTTTTTAAATAAACAAACAGTAGAACCTAAACAAACAGTGCATGTTTTCAGACTTCATAACTATACAGAAACTGGCAGTTACATACATATGCTGTTGAATTACATCACTTGCCACACAGTTTAGAAGCATGACATCATGTCTAAATAACAGTCAGATATCAATACGGTTATATTAGGATTTCTGGGGAAAACAAAATGCCTGCAGAAATATAAGGTACACTGTGGTGCTGCGGTAGCATTGTCGCTTCACAGTAAGATGCTGTCCGGTTCGATTCTCAGCTAGAGCGTCTTCTCCGTGGAGACATGTGTGAATGGGCGTACCTTCGTTGAAGGTTGTGCGTCAGGGCCGGTAACTCAGCATGTAAAAATCAACTACCAATCATTCGCTGTGGCGACCCCTAACCAGGAAAAGCCAAAAGACACAACAACAACAACTGTTATAAGAAGTGCCATAACTGTAATATACAGAGATAGATGACAAACAAGTAATGTAAATGAAACACATTATGCAAGGAGAAAGTCTGTATGACACATCTGAAAAATTTACTTCTCATTTTACAGCTTCTGAAAAACAGTGACGAGAGTAATGTACGGGTATTAGAGAATAATGTACTAGTATTAGAGAATAATGTACTAGTATTAGAGAGTAATGTACTAGTATTAGAGAATAATGTACTAGTATTAGAGAGTAATGTACTAGTATTAGAGAATAATGTACTAGTATTAGAGAATAATGTACTAGTATTAAGATATATTTGATCAGCGGCGTCACTTTTGCAGTACTTTCCATTTTTGTTTTGATTTTACAATTTAAAATGATAAATATTTATCATAAAGGAATGACAGCATACATATATATAATAAATAAAAATATGATATGACAAAATGGTGTAATCAAAGAAAGATAAAAAAAACTGTACCTGAATTTTATTATGTTGCTGTAGATCAATGGTGGACATATGAACCCCATGATTAGCTTCCATATTTGGGTGTCTGTTGACATGTCTCCCCACCAGATTTTTGTTAACAGAGCCTAAATAATAAAAAAAAGTGTTGATTAACCAAAGTATATTTTAACAGTTCAGTACAGAGTTCAACACAGTGTAGGTATACGATGAAATAAGAATGTTACCATGCTTTGAAAGGAGTAGTACAGAATGGTGGGATATCATCCAGTTAACAGCAATGCCCCCCTCCAAGAAATAAAACCTTTCTGCTGCATATCAGTATGCAAAATTTCTTGCCATATTAATAAAGTAAAATGCTGTTGTACTTCAAACTTAAAACCAGGAAAATAGCAAATGCTTTGTTTCTCCAGAAAATGCACTCCCCTAATTTTTGATGGAACAGGATATGAAAATCACATGCTGTTATTGTTCGTGTGTTTGTGGCAAAGGTTTAGACATTTTCCACTACAGGATGAACAGTTGCCAACTTACCCTGTATCATAGACACACCTGGTTCAGTAATAAGCTCCATGTGAGTCTTAACCTCTTCCTTTGACACTTGGTATACCTTGGAAAATTAGGTGGTGACATATGTAAAAAGTTAAGCTGGCTGTAATAGAAATGTAGGCAGAATGCAAATGTTTTTAATGCCATAGAACAGAAATGCATTTACTTCTCAAACAGCATAAAACATTTTTGCTTGTAAGAGATTGTTAGGGAGCAAGAGAAATAACCACTCCTCTCTTTACAAATCATAACTGTCTGGAACAGAAACATGAATGCATTTTCTTAGTGGAATATTATTTCATTACTACTAATTTGATTTTCTTAGAAGAAGGTTATATCATTATTTATGGAAGATAATTTGCAAGGCCCTATAATCCTCAAACCTACAAATATATTTTTAATTATTCTTACCAGGTTAATTCTACTAAAACCAAAACATTTTTACAAGAGAGAATATTGGAAAAAAACTCTAAAGTATGAACCTTGAGACATTTTATTGCATCAGCAGTCTTCCTAAGCAGAATGCTTTTGGAAGTCATAGATTTATACATTCATATAGTTTACAAAGCAGTCAGTCCATGGACTATGATCAGCTTGCCTATAGCCACCCTGTGGAGCTCCTCCTACTTCCAGCTGGGCAAAACAAGTTAGTCTGAGAGGAATTTATTGGAATGTAGGAGGAAATTTCAGTACCCAGAGGACAGCCAGACAGACAGAAGGAGAACAAACAAGCTGAAGTCAGGCAACATTTAGAGGCTATGATAGAACCCAGTCCTTTAAGACAATCCTCTCCTCCTACCACCCAACACAACAACCTGTGAGAGATGCACTTATCTAGCCAAACTGGAGGTAAAGCTCTCTCCAACTAAGACTGAACTTGACAGTCAAGAGGAGAAGGTAAATACTTGCACCACACCACACTCATCACATAGTCCCACTAAACCTACACTACCAAAATCCACACATAGAAACACAAAAACATTCACAGAGGCTCTCAATAATAATCTGCTCAAGCAACAGAGACCTCCAAAGCAGAAACGCAAGCAAGCTCCACCCCCCAATACAACCCAAATGACTCATAGCCCATAGACTCAGTATGCCAATAAACCACAGCCCATACGCCAAACCAACGTACCCAACACACTAGTCCTAGGTGACTCTATAGTCAGGCACACTGATGTCCCACTCACCAGGCTAAACAAGTAGAAGGTTACTGTCAGCTGCATGTTGGGTGCCAGGATCCGCCACATAACCCACGTACTCAGGTCACTCCACAACAAGTACAAATATGACTCTGTCATTGTCCATGTTGGTGTGAATGACCTGATATGTACCTCCCTGGACTACATGAAAAGAGACATGGAAGAGCTCTCCAATCTTGTAGCCCAGGCCAGTATGACCCTAGCCCTGAGTAGCATCCTGCCATCACCCAGAGTGATATCACAGTAGCCCAGGCAGGTATGACCCTAGCCCTGAATAGCATCCTGCTATCACCCAGAATGATACCATAGTACAAGGACAAAATGATTGACATCAACAACTGGCTAAGCTTCTGGCGTCATTCTAAAGGGATCCAGTATCTGTCTGCCTGGGTCAACAGACCACAATTCTTTGCCAGAGATGGCCTGCACCTGTTGCCCCTGGGATTCTGGATACTGGCTAAGGCTCTTGCTGTCCCTATAGTGCCTTTTTTAGGTAAGGTTCAAATGATAAATTCACCACTGTAACAGGAACAGGCAAACAAAAACTTAGGGTAATGCTACTCAATGCTAGAAGTCTAAATCTCAAAATGCACTCAATTGAGGCACTCCTTAAAATGGAGAACATCAGTATCTGTGCAGTGACTGAGACCTGATTCAAGACTCTAGAGAGCATCCATGCATTACCAGGCTATAACTCATACCACACTTTTCGGCCATCTAACCTGGACCAGAACACCAAAGGCGGAGGTGTGTCCATATTCATTAAGGATATCCATACCTCCAGGCTAGTTGCGCAGAATAATGCATCAGAGGTTATCCAAGTGCAACTAACTCGGAGCAAAACTACAGTCCAAATTGTAGATTGCTACAGATCTCCCACCATGCCCCAGGATTCCTACTCCTCTTTTCTTGATATACTGGAAAATGTTAGGGTTCAACCAAACACCCTAATAATGGGTGATTTCATCTACCCCACCATTAACTGGGAAAACTACTCATGTACCAACTCCTTTGCTCAACGCTTTCTGGAATTCATAAATTCCAATGCCCTGGATCAACTTATCCACACCCCCACCAGGGACAACAATATCCTAGACCTAGTCATTACCAACATGAGTGACGGGTGTTCCACACCTGAAATCAACTCCTTGTTGGTCATATCCGACCATAAGCTAATCACCCTAGATATTCACATCCCGCCCCCACCCACCATTAAGGAAACCAATGTAAAAAAATTCTCCAAAGCCAGCTTCATGCTTCTTAAGACAGAAGTGGTGAACGTCATGACACCCATGCAGATGGACAATACAGTTACAACTGCTGAATCCTACACAAATGCACTCTATAAGCACTTACACGAGTACATGGATCGTGCTATCCTCCAAAAAATGGAAGCCAATCTGGTGGTCCCCTGCCATAAACAAACTCTACAACAGAAGCAAGAAACTGTTGCAAAAGAGATTAAAATCCCATGAGTGGAGGAGCTCCCTGGTTAGCCTCAGTAAGAAGCTGAGATCCCTTATAAGATCCTCCAAAGTTAGCTACGAAAACAAAATCGCCACTGATTCTAAGGGCAACCACAAAGCAGTCTATAGCTATGTCAAGAATCTCAATGGCAACACCCAGATTTGCTCTGAGTTACAGCACAAAGGCACTGAAATTACAGAACCAACTGATATTGCCAACATCCTGGCAGATAGGTTCAGTGCTAACTTTACCCCCCTCTCACCCCTAAAGGGCCCATATATATACAGGAAGAATGCAGAGTCCCTGTAATCACATCTATGCAGGTAAAATCTGCACTCTCTAAAACCAAAAACACTGCATTCGTGGGACCGGACAACATCCCAGGCTGTGTTTTACACGAACTTCAGAATGAACTGGCTCTACACCTAAGCACAATGTTCAGTCATAGTCTCACGTCAGGCTTTGTGCCCACTGAATGGTGCACAGCAACAGTTATCCCACTCCACAAAGGGGGAGCCACCAGTGATCATGGGAACTATCGCCCTATTAGCCTGATGAGCCTGGTCTGCAAGGCCATGGAACGTATCATCATGTAACTCATAAACAAAGACATTGGTAACCTCCAAACTCTGGACCCCACCCATTTCGGGTTTGTGAAAGGCAGATGATGCCTTCTGAACCTGATTGACTTCTTTGAGGTAGTCACCAAAGCCGTAGACGAGGGTAAGCTGGTTCACACAGCCTATCTTGACCTCGCCAAGGCTTTTGACACCATCCCCCATTCTGGAATTATAGCTAAATTCACTAAACTAGGTATAAATCCCTACGTCACAAGATGGGTTGCCAACTGGCTCACTGACAGAACCCACACTGTAAACGTTGCAGACTCCAAATCTGACTTCAAACCAGTGACAAGTGGAGTACCACAGGGATCAGTCCTGGGACCTCTCCTGTTTGGTATCTACTTCTCTGAAGTACGGGCTAACACAGAAGGCCTCTGGCTAACAAAGTTCACAGATGACTGTAAACTAGGAGCCATAGTCAAGTCCCCAAATGATGTGTACATCCTACAGAAGGGCCTCACTGAGACAGATGCCTGGTGTCAGAGGCATGGCCTCAAGCTCAATGCCAAAAAGGGCATTGTTATCCCCTTTGGTAAAAACTCTGTACCCATGAACTATAGCATAAACAGCAGTCTACTTAACACTGAATGTGTGATAAGAGACCTTGGGACCTAGGTGGACAGTAGTCTTTCCTTTGATAATCACATCGCCACAGTAGTCAGGAAATCCTTCTATGTGGCACACCTCATCACAAAACGGTTCTCATCCAGGAAAAAAGAGGTCATTATTCCCCTTTACTTGGCACTCATTAGACCCATTATAGAGTACACCACCCCTTTTGGAATATACCTCACAAGACATCTGCAGCAGGTGGAAAGGCCACAAAAGTAGCTCACAAAGAGGATTACTGGCCTCAAACAGATGCCCTACAGTGACCATCTCAAAAAACTCCAGCTTTACTCTGTAGCATATCGCCTACTCCAAGGAGATCTCTGCCTAACATATAAAGCTATGTTAAACCCAGAGCTGTTGGACATGCTACACCTAAAGAAATCCCAATCCCTCCGAGCTACATGCTCTGGGGACCTAAACCTTGTCACGACAATAATCAGGACATGCTGGAGGGATAGATTCTTGTCCCAGAGATTTCCTATACTGTGGAACAAGCTACCCATATATGTCAAGCAAAGTTCCTCATTAGCACTCTTCAAGAAAAATCTTGGTGAGTGGATGGGAAATAGGAAATACACCCCGGGGATCATTTCTGTGGCTCTGCTCGACAGGGGCACAGGAAATTAACTTTCTTGGGTGACGTAAGCCAGGGAACCTTGTTGGCTAGGCTTACGTAGGCCCTTAGGCCGATAGCACAGTACCTACCTAGGAACCTATAAAAAGTAGTACATATCTCCGTTGTACTGTGCTGTCCACATTAGTAAGCATGGTTCCATAATAACAATAACTGAAAGGACCATATGTAGTGTAACAATGTTTACCAATAAATTATGTTTTGAGAAGTTCCATGAATAATTATGATTTCAAACATGAGCTCAGAAGGTCATAAATATTTATTTTATTTATTTATTTTATTTTATTGCATTTGTTTACCAGGAAAGTCCACTCGGCTTAAAAGAACCCATTTTCAGTGGAGGCCCGGGGAGAAAAGCTTCAACGAGGACATAGATACAGAAAAAATATATACATTAATTGGTACAGAAGTAGAAACAGTGTTACAGATAGTAAATATAGTAACATATACAGAATATATACATAAATGCAGGAATCTACTTTGTTTGATTGCAGTAATGTATACAGAAAATATACATTAAAGCAGAATTCAATGTGGTATAAACAGAGATATATTAATCAGTATTATTGTACCAGTGTTAACAAGTGAAGATAAAAATAAATATGGAGAAAGTGCCATCAGTCACTAGTAGCAAAAGATATTGGTGTTTAGTAATCATCTAAGGAGAGTGAAGAGGTTTGGTTATAGAGCAGGAACATAGCCAGGAAGAGTTATATACCATAAGACGTACACTTTCCAGATAATTCTTATATTTGGTATTATTCTTTATATTACGATTTTCATAATTATATCTCTTTTTTGAGTTTATGGAGGAATGAAGCAACAGAGTTAAGATATGTTAGGTTACAGAAGCTGCTTTTGCTAAACTTGTTCACTTTATTTTCTATTTCTAAGTATATTATGAGTAAAATTGGTTTCTTTAATATTTTGTAATTTAAATTTGAAGTGGAAGTATTTGTCTTTTAGTGTGGTGGTTGCCTTTTTTAGCACCTTCATCTCCCACTGATGTGGGTTCTGGCACACTTTAGCTAGCTTACAATGTATAAGAATGTGTAGATTAACAGTACAATATTAAAAATCTTTAAGTTATCTGATTTATTTTCATATAATATGAACTAGCCATGTACTATATTTATTCCTTTCCCTTTCTTTGACAGCTTCTCCAGCACCCGAGCTTCTAAATGAGCCAGGGTGATCTTCATCATAGTCAGAGCTCTAACCCTATATACCATTTTAATTTACAATACCTTTCTCTGCTTTTCCAGTAATAATTTATGTGGAAATTAGTTGAACTTTTTTGCTTCTGTCTGTGATTTGGATATTATTTTTGATGATAGGCTGATACTCTGGGATAAGATCTTAGCTGGCCTGCATACACAGAACTAGTTAGGTATCTGCACTGGTTGTCATCTGCAATCAGATTTGTATTTAAAGTTTTGATTCTCGCCTACTGTGCCCTTTACAGTCTGTACCCTGCCTATCTAAAGTAGTTGCTGTGACCCTATATTCCACCTAGTCACCACTGATCCTCAGGTTAGAAGCTGACAAAAATTCCGTGGACATTTTAGAGACTTCTGGAATGTTATTCTTTGCATACCCTTCCCCAGTCTTGTGGAACCATCTACCTTCCCTGATTATGGTGGGTGACACTAACTACTCTTTCTGGTGGTTTCTGAATTAGAATTTTTGCAGGAGAGTCTATCAGTAAAATAAAAAAAACACTCCTGTGATGGTGCTACAGCTCTTTAATGGACACACATAGACAAACCTGGTAATTCACCATAAAACACAAAACAATCCACAGACTTAGCACTTTCGCCCAAACAATATGGACTTCTTCAGAGTCCATAAATGCAATTACAGAAACACTTAAATACCCTTCAATCAATTCAAACTAACCAGTAACATGTCACAAGCAGTTTCACTGGTTAATATAGTCATTATAAATACTTACATCACACTAATAATAAACCTTAAATAAATATTTGATTCAGTTGATAAACAATAATATGTATGTACATAGAATATATTAAAACAAAAAGGCCCTATAATCCTCAAACCTACAATTATGATGAAGTCCTGTTAAGCAGGATGAAAGCGCTTATTCCAGTTAAGATATCACATACAGTGATTTCATACTTGTTCACTTTGGGAGTCTTTATGGTCCTCGCTTACATTTTTTGCCTGTGACAGCAGTTATTGACTTTTTGTTTGGATTTAGTTGGTGTTTGGGGCTGCTTTCAATGTTTTGTATTACATAGTATATATTAACAAATATGTTATAAAAGTTAAGACAAATATTGATATATAGATATATATAAAATATACCTGTAATTACATATATATATTTCATATAAAATCCTAACACTTCAGTATTTCTGTTTTATGTTTTATTTTCCTAACCTAGCCTATCTAGATCTCCCCAAGGCTTTCGACACCATCCCCCACTCTGGAATTATAGACAAACTCACTAAACTAGGTATAAATCCCTATGTCACAAGATGGGTTGCCAACTGGCTCACTGACCAAACCCAGACTGTGAAAATAGCAGACTCGAAATCCAACTTCAGACCAGTGACAAGTGGAAGGCCACAGGGTTCAGTCCTAGGTTCTCTCCTGTTTGGTATCTACTTCTCTGAAGTACAGGCTAACACAGAAGGTCTTTGGCTAACAAAGTTTGCAGATGACTGCAAACTAGGAGCCATAATCAAATCTCCTAACGATGTGGATATCCTATAAAAGGGCCTCACTGAGACAGATGCCTGGTGTCAAAGCAATGGCCTCAAGCTCAATGCCAAAAAGTGCATTGTCATCCCTTTTGGTAAAAACTCTGTAGCCATGAACTACCACCTAGGCGGTAGTTTACGTAACACCGAAAGTGTGATAAGAGACCTTGGGACACAGGTGGAAAGTGGTCTCTCCTTTGATAATCACATTGCCACAGTAGTCAGGAAATCCTTCTATGTGGCACACCTCATCACAAAAGGTTTCTCATCCAGGAAAAAAGAGGTAATTGTTCCCCTCTACTCATCACTCATTAGACCCATTATAGAGTACAACGCCCCTTTTGGTATGTACCTCACAAGACATCTACAACAACTGGAAAGGCCACAGAAATACCTTACAAAGAGAATTACTGGCCTCAAACAGATGCCCTATGCAGACCATCTCAAAACAACTCCAGCTTTACTCTGTGGCATATCACCTACTCAGAGGCGATCTCTGCCTAACATACAAAGCTATGTCAAACCCAGTGCTGTTGGACATGCTCCACGTAAAGAAATCCCAATCTCTCCAAGCTACATGCTCTAGGTACCTAAACCTTGTCACCACAATAAACAGAATATGCTGGAGGGATAGATTCCTGTCTCAGAGACTTCCCATACTCTGGAACAAACTACCTATCTATATCAAACAAACCTCCTCATTAGCACTCTTCAAGAAAAATCTTGATGATTGGATGGGAGATAGGAAATTCACCCTGGGGATCACTTCTGTGGCTCTGCTTGACAGGGGCACAGGAAAATAATTTTCTTGGGTGGCAAAAGCCAGGGTACCGTTTGGCTAGGCTTATATAGGCCCTAGGGCCAATAGCCTATTACCTACCTATGAACCTATAAATGTATCTACCGTCAATTTTAATATACTCAAAATGGAAGTATGGTCATTTAAACCTGGTATGATGTCAGCTTTTAATTTTATCTGCCAAATTAATTCCATAAATTTACTTCTATGCTAGCATTTGAAAATGCTGTACAGAAATTAATGCCTGTAATGCATTACCTCAGCATCTGCCAGTTGAGTGCTTAACACCTTGCTCCCTGGGAGGTTGTCCCCTTTATCCCACCTTAGCTACTCTTCTGGTGTTTGGTATACATGTATGGAACATTGAGAGCTCCAAAGTGCACCTTGTCCCACCAAGAAATTGTTCCCACTGCTGCTGCTTCTAGTCCTGCCTTCCAGATAGCAAAGTCTGTGCTGTCCATAACTGTATAACCTCCTTGTTAGGTGCACCAGCTGTCCTGTTGCCCTGGGGTGTGCAGTAGCTGGAATTCTATACATCTTGCTATTCCATGTTTGAAAAAGATATGGGCTAAGAGTCTTGTTGCATTTCAGAGCACACAAGCTAGAGTGCGGTGTGCCCTGCTTCTCCATTGCTATCTACAGACATGCTGTGACTGTCCTGTGTACCTGTATGGAGCTAGACTGCAGTACTGTGTTCCCTGTACCAAAGCTAAACATGTCTTCATGTCTGCATGTGAAAAATGCCATGAGTGATGCATTGAGCTCAGTATGCCCTACCTTTCTCTCTGTGCTGTACTGAGCAGCTAAACAATAAGCAAATCTATATTTGAATCATGCATCTGTCAATAAAGCATCAGAGATGCCATTTGACTTGTGTCTGGGATGCACTGCAGAGAGTATCTGTGATTGTGACCAAAAGAGCTTTACAAGTGGTTGTATAACAGAATTTGGTTTAATGTGATATGCAATCAGGCACAGTGGGTTAAAATAGCAAACTGCATTAAAGTTATATCATGTGCATAGTGATTAGATTCTTGTAATCTTCTTAGGCTTACTCTGTAACTCACATAACCAGAAAATTGTTCCTGAGTTACACCGAAAATCAGTGAACTGTTTCTTGTGGATGTTCCCTGCTTAAAAAGTGGCTAAATATATTTTGATAAACTTGTATTTTACAGATGTGAAACTAGAAGGGCTTGAAGGCTTTTAAAAGTCATATCAAATGTCAACTACCCCATATAATTATTACACATTAAATTTTCCTTATGGGCGAAACATGATTAGATTTAGAGATCTTTGCAAAGTTAAATGAAATACAGCATCCCTTCTTATTTTATGTACTTGTTATGCAATACTTTGCCACTTCATGTACGTTTCAGCTTGCCATCAGCTGCTCAGTGATGCTCTAGTCACTGGTAATCACCATGGCTGGGGCCACAGCAGTGAGTTGAGGTGGAGAAGTGGAGACAGAGAGTGGAATAACCAGCACCATCAAATATGTCATTGTGTTATGTCAGAATTTTTTTTTTGTTATGGCCTGTCTGGGTAGAGCTTATGATGTTATAACATGTGTCATTTAAACTCCACATGCTGAATTCATTGGCAGTTGACAATGCAGTTATAACACTGTTTACATTATCAGGGGAGTACCATACCACATGCATATATCCCACCCGACATTCTGTGATGAGTGGGCCAGCAATTTACACCCCATCCTGTCCCTCCTCTGGCGCACACAGTTATGGAATATTATTCATCACAACAGTCAGAATTTAAATGCCATTATTCTTTATTCTGCTCATTGGTAGATCTAAGAAAATGATAGTTTAATTTGTTTATGCTGCACATTTTTGTACCTCTCAGCTTCTATAATTTAGACATAACATTTTGGCCCTCAGATTTAGGCTTGCTCCATATCAGACCTGTTTATGGGTACATACTTTATTAAATACATAAACAACGTCTGTGTAAAGATTCAACATCACTAGCTCTATAGGGTCTAGCAAATAAAGAGCTCCTATTGTGAAAAATAAGAAATTGCTCCTCTTTAAACATCTGCTATCATTTTCAAAGGCCAGTGCTTTGATTTTTAATGCTCAGTGGTTGACAGGTATAGCACTACTTATTTGGCTTTTGAAAGAATTTATTTTATTTATTTTACATTTGTTGAAAGAAGAAATAAAATAGAAAATTTCAGTAGCACATTTAGTGAATATTTGCTAAATATGAAGCTCATGTCTAGTGTTGATAGTGAAAAAAATATGTAACTGCTGCTACATAAGTACGACACAAAAAAAGATTGACTCTATGCCTACACATTTGGTTGCTGTGTATCTCCCAACCTAGTTTCAGTCTCAGAATAAAATGCAAAATGCTTTCCAGTGAGTAGAAAAGAAATTATCGTACATGTTGGAAATCTTTATGCAAATCTTCTGGCCAGGAACATATAAAACAAGACAGCATCTCACTTTGGAAATTGAATGCATAAATTAAAATTGTCACACACTGTCTCATCTTCAGTCATGTATAACTGATGACCTTGCTTTGTTGTACAAATAAAACTACAAAAATGATTTTCACTTCTTCCAGAAATATTGTCTCATGAGGAGAAACTCAAATTATGTACAGTGTAATGATGGACCTGCTATCACAGCAAAACAAAACTGTGAAATATCCATCCATCCATTTTCTGAACCAGTAGTCCAGCTGAGGATTGCTGTTGTAGCAAGCCAATGAAATAGAACAGATTTCTCTATCCCAGTAAACATTCTATTGTGAGATATAATTCCTGTATCATGTCCTGGATCTACCCAGGTTCTCTTTCCAGTCAACCATGCCTGCTACATCTCCTGTAGGAGGTGCATAGTGATCATCATCCCAAACCACTTCAGCTGACCCCTTCTGACCCAAAAGAGTCTCCCAGATTGCTGAGCCATTCATTTTATTTTGGGGAGTAAGCACAGCTACCCTGTGAAGGAACCACACTTCCTCCACTTGTTTCCTGATCTCATTCTTCTATTCGCTACACAAAGCTCGTGACCACAGGTGAAGTTAAGGACACTGACTTACTATAAATAGAGAACATCGTTCTGATATCATAAGTACAGGCCAGTACAATGTCTACTTCACTGCTATTGCATCCATATCAGTCTAGTGAAGCTGATAGTCAGTTGCCTGAAATAATAATATTGCTCCCACTCAGTTGCCCCAGGTCTTTAATGTTGCTTGCATTACATTGTTATGATGCTTTATTACTTGAAGCATAGTGGATTTTATGTTTTCCAAACTTGTAGTCTTCTGGAGAATGAGTAAGGCAGTTTTTTCATTGCTTGTCACAGGTCAGTCTTTCTCAAAGATGTAACAACTTTTGTCTTTGAATAATAAATTAAACAGGCTGTGTGGAAACAACAACCCCCTCACATACCATGCAGCAAGCCTCTCCAAAAAGAATGCTTTTGAACTATTTTACATGGTGTTTCATGTGCTTGAAATTGTACTAGCTTAAGCACATGTGTTTTGAAAATGTTATACTGGAACAGTCAGTTATGAGCAATATTTGCTTGGCAACCATGGTACAAACTTGGTAGTTTTGAAGACTCATAGTGGATCCACCTCCTGATCTTCTGTATGTTTAGTCATAAACAAGTCTGCAAGATCATTTGCCTACAAAATGATCAAACTCCTCCACCTGGAGAAGTTGCTTCCCTCCCATCTAAAAGAGGAACTCCTCTGTTTCTCAGACAGGTCTGTGAACCTCTGATTTGGAGGTGGGCATATGACTTAAAAGCCTCCTACAGAAGGGCCCTAAAGTTGCATTTATTTAGCAGGCCTTTTAAGTTTGAATAGGGAATCTGTTTTTATTCTCAGTAATTTACATTATTTATAACCTTTTACCGCACATATATTTATATTTGTCATATTAATCATACTATATTTTTTAATTGTAAAAAAAAAACATAGGTATATTTAAATGCTTAGATGTTAAACATTTAAAAACCTAAATAAAAAAAAAACTATATGAAAGTGGAGCAGTAATCATCTTATAGCAAGACCTTCTATGCAAGAATGGGGCTGACTTTCTTAATTCCAAAAACAATTTTATGGCCACATCAAATGAAAGTAGAAAATGTCAAAGAAACTTATTGGAGTTATTAAATTACAAACAATAAAGAAAAGCTCTAGGTGTGATATGCTTTTTTTAATACCTGAAGCATATAATATAAACGGAAAAGTACAAGGAATGGATATTACATTCTAATTACTGGTGATCTAATGATCAAACATTTGCACAGAAGTATGGCCGACTTGAACACTAAAGTAATAACATTTACTTCCATAGCCATAGCTCTGAAACTGCCATCAACAAAACATGGAAAACTGTATGATGTCTCTGCTCTGGACCAGTAATCAAAGACCCTCAATCCTCACCACTGACACCCGTGGGGAGTGTTCACTTAGAACAAAAAAAGATATACACACTATTTTCAGATGCAGCACTCTGCACCAAGCACAATTTCCCTTAAGATCACACAGGGAGCACACTCCAGTCTTGGGAGGTGGACTTCCTCTCCAGGTCCCAGATAAGACCCTACCTTTTTCTCTAATGAAATCAGTGCTCTGTGTCCTTGTTCCAAGTAGCTAACAGACACACTTTCTTTGAGATTTGATTTACACACACACACACACACACACACACACACACACACACACACACACACACACACACACACACACACACACACACCTGGGAAAGGCTGGCATAGATTTACCTGCTATGCTACATCCACCCAGACTATAAGGTAGATTCATTGCCGCCAGCCAGGTACTTTAAGGCTCTTACCAGGGTACCCAATTACTCTTAATAAAATTAATAGTTATACGAATGGTAGTGTTAACCAATCAGCAAGACTTTCAGGAGCATGAAGCCACAGTGCCACAAAGTAAATGCAATTACTCTCAAAGGTTAAAATATTTTCTAAAAGATCATCAGAATAAACAGTATAAATATATTTAATAATAAATAATTAAATAGAAAACATGAAAATAAACACCAGAGTTTCGGTTCACATGAAATATTAAAAAATAACACACATGGAAAGACTTAGACAGACACAGAAAAAGAATACTTTTAGCTAATCTCACAATATTTTCCTAACTGACTGAAGAATTGCCGTTTCCTAGTTAAGTTACTTACTAAAGTAAGGCAAGATGAAGTAGGTGAGTGGTCTTGTCAGTTCCAAAATAGAGTACTGAGTGTCACTGACACATCTCTCAGTCTATATATATATATATATATATATATATATATATATCTCCACCAAAAGTAAGCAGCCAAGCAGGCAAAGGAAAGTAAAAACCGCCAACACACAATTAGGACTGTATTACTCCAAAATGAGCACGAAAGTAGTATTCAAGCAGTATCAAAAAAGGTTTATTTAACGTACATCCACTCTGGTAACGTTTATACACACACACACACACACACACATATATATATGTATATATATATATATATATATATATATATATATATATATATATATATATATACATTTCAGTGCTGGCTACAGAATGACATCACATCCTGTCATCTGACTCTGTGCTTCCCACACTACCCTCTCCATGGAAACTTGAACCAGGATCTGGTACAGATGTGTCACAATACAAACCCAGAGATTTGCTAAGGCTTATTACAGCATCTGGAGACTGTAAAACAATTCCTGCCCTTTCATCTTTCCTGCAGAGGCTAACCAACAATTCTCTGGCACCCCAGGGTAGCAATTAGTTCACCACTAAGGACAATAAAAGCAGGATCCCAGCCCATACATTGCATCTCTGGTGGCATTCAGTCCTGTCAGATAAAATCTTTATGGCCTAAACCAAGTCAATTAATTTCAAGCTATTTTTCTTAAGGTTAGCTGGGCTGAGCTTAATCCTGTCCAGCATCCTCTCTTAAGATATATACATTTAATCAATTACAATACAATCTGACATATGTGTATATTTCTTTTCTGTTCAGCAGGACCCACTGTTGATACATTTTTAACATAAGCAACTTTACAAGCACATTTTTAACACAAGCATTTGTACAAATCAGTTTGATATTCAAATGACATAAAATTCTATATAAAACTCCAGCTAGTTATGCTGGCATATGTCACACATGCACTGTCCTACTTTGTGGCATAGCTGGCACTACCTCATGTTATCACATCTTTTTCCGCTTTTAAGACTCAAACTAGTATTTTAAGTGACCCTGAAGAAATGTTGCTTGACAGAAATGAGCCTGTCTGGGAATACATTAACCCATACCCTGTCTTGAGATCCCATCTGCATTGGCATTGCTCACCCCACTATGATGCTGCTGCAGGTGGATGCACCCAGGTTTCCCAGTGAACATGTTCCCAAACTCCTGTAATACTGCTCAGATTTCTTGAATCTGGGTAGTGGATAGCCATTGGGACACTGCTACCCCTTCCACTGAGGTGTCAGGCCGAGTCTCAATGAGGAGATCAGTCATCAGATCCTCCTCAGACTCCTCCTGCCACCCACTGCAAATACTCAGCTCAAGGGCCTCCCTATCATGGTAAGGATTCAACATGTTAACATGGTACAGTTTGTGCTCCTGCCTTTTGCCTAGTAGATTTACCATGTAGTTAACACCACTGACCTTCCTTACCACTTTGAATGGTCCTTCCCAAACTACATGCAGCTTGTTGTGCCTGATGGGAATGAGCACCATAACCTCCTGTCTCACAGCATACTCTCGGGCTTGAGTATTCCTGTCATACCAGACCTTTTTCTGCTGTTGGACTCCTGCCAGGTTCTCCTGGGTGAAGCCCATGATCTCCCTAAGCCTTGTCATGAGGTTTAGGACATATGCCACAATAGGATCCTTGTGGGATTCATACACACCCTCTCACTCATCACAAATCAAATACAAGGGCACCATCACTATGTGCCCATACAGTAATGGATTCCTGGGGTAACTCTCAGTATTCAAACAGTAGATGAGGCAAATATTTGCCCTACTTTCTCTTGAACTGGTCTGAAAATGCTCTTAGCATTGTCTTCAGTGTAGAGTTTAACCTCTCAACAAGACCATTAATCTGGGAGTGGTAGGGGATGTTCTTTAGGTGCTTCATCCCACAGCACTCCGACAGACAAGCCAGAAGGTCTGACATGAAATTGGCACCTTGTCAGTCAGTAATTCTCTAGGGAAACCTACCCTTCTGAAAATATCTAACAAAGCATTTGCCACCTTCTCTGCATTGATGGAGGACACATCCACTGCCTCAGGGTATCTAGTAGCATAATCTTGTACCACTAGGACATATTTTTTCCCTATGGAACTTAGGGTACTCAGAGGCCCCACAATATCCATAGCTGCACTTTGAAATGGCTCCTCAATCACAGGCAAAAGCATCAAAGGAGATTTGACCCTGTCTATTGCTTTGCCTACTTTTTGACACTACTCACAGGTTCTGCAGTACCCTGTTACGTTCCCTGCAATGTCAGGCCAATAAACGTTCTGCATAATACATCTCTAGGTACACTTTATGCCCACATGACCTAGAAAAGCAATGTCAAGGGCTATGGCTAGAAGTGACAGATGGTAGGCTCTAGGCTCTACCAACTGCTGTATTACCTCACCCTGTAGTCCTCCCTCAGGGGTCCACTCTCTAGACAGTAACCCTTTGTTACAGTATACAGACTCCTGTTTTCCTTGAGAATCAGATGCCTTCTTAGCTACCTCCCTCAAGTATTGTAATGTAGGGTCCGAGACGTGACTCTGTCTCAACTCTGCCTTTGTGACCATTCCCAGCTCCCCTTACAAAGGAAGTCTGGTATCTCCTTACAGCAGTGCCTCAATGTCAGCCTGGGTGTTACCACTCATCGCTGCCCTTGCAGTCACCCTATCCAAGAGAACATCAGTACCTATCAGCATCTGTGACTCACCTTCAGGATCACTGCTGCAGGGTAGCTCCCTCCATTAAATAGACACATCACCAGCCCTAGCTTCAGGTGTAGAGTCTGTCTGGGTCTCCCCCAGGCTACCAGATCCACATGCCTTTCTCCAAGCCTGACTGAATGTAACTGCATGCACACAAGGAACTGCATTATCAAAATCATTCCCTATCAAGACATCTGCAGGGATATCTTCAAACACAACTACTTGCTTCCTTCCTTTTCCACTCTCCCAGTCAGGGTGACTCCTGGTCAAAGGTATTTTGAATGGGGTCCCTCCTAAAGTTCTGACTGGAGTGGACTCCCCAAACAAGTACTGCTCCTCTTTAACCACTGCAGGCTTCACAATGGTTATGTCAGAGGCTGTCTCTCTCTCTTAGCAGGGGCCTGTTTTCCATCCACTAAAACTGTATACTATTATGGTATCCCTGTTGTCTCCAGATAACTTACCACTGGTATGCTGTTATTCCCACCTGCTGGCTCCCCCAACTTTTGTTCCCCACATTGCTTCAGTGGACATTTGTTTGATACATGGCCCCTTTGGTTAAATTTAAAACATCTAAACCTAGATCCTGTATGTGTACCTGAACTAGGGGCTTCCCCTGTTACTGCTGAACTCTGTTGGGGTGGTTTAGGCTGCCCACCATGGGTTCCCTTATATCCATGTGCAGCACTGGGTATCCTCTTCTTGTGCAGTGGTGCCCTGCTTGCTAAGTAGAGATCCCTTTTTCTCCCCAGCTCATCTGTGGAGTTACACTCCCAGTCTGCCAACCAGATTTTCATGTTCTCAGGCAAAGTGCTAAGGGCTTGTTCCTTCACCAAAAGGTCTGCCAGCCTTTCAAAAGTGGTGACCTGACACCCATTCACCCACCTATGAAAATATGAAAATAAGTACTTAGCTCATCAAGATAATCACACACACTTTCATCTGCCTTATGTCAATGCTCACAAAACTTGTTTCTGTAAGCTTCAGGTGTTAACTTAAAACATTCCAATAAACATTGTTAAACCTTGTCATAATTTAAACAATCAGTATCAGACAATTTAGAAACAGCAGTTACAGCTTTACCATGGAATAAGGTGGTCAGGAACCATACCCAGAGTCCTTAGACAACATCATATTGTCTACATACTCTTTCAAATATATGAATAAAACTATCAAAATGATCACCTTCTTTATACTGTAGAAGACATTTACTGTCCTTTGTTGCCTCTGGGATTCAGTTCTTCTCTTCCCCATTACCTCCACATTCCTGCTGAACAGTCAGCAGGTCTCTCTCATGCTAATGCTCCTTCTTACTTTCTTTGGCCTACAAACACCACAGTGTCTCATTTTCATCAACCTCCAAATGCTGCAGTCTGTCTGCCGATTCTAATTCCATGTGTTTTGCCTCCAGTTCAAGTCTCTTTAACTCCAGATGGGTTTTTTATTTTTTTATTTTATTTTTATTTAACATTTGTTGACCGGGAATGTCCGACTAGGTTCCACAGAGCCTGTTTTCAGCGGAGGCCCGGGGAGAAATGCTCCAGATGCATGTCTTTTTAAACCTTCTGAGGAAACGGTGAACTATCCTGTTTCTGAGGGATGCAAATTCCCATCATCAGACTGGTTATCTTCCTGGTTGCTGGTCCGTGCTGTAACTGGGACTAAGGCTGACATAATTTCCTTCTCATGTTCATTTCCTCCTCATGTTGGCATACACCAGTCCTTTAGATTTGCACACCTTAGCCAACTGGTTCACTGTCAGCTTGCCATAATACTTTGCTGACATATTTGCCTGCTTTCCATGACTAAACTAAACTAACAAAAATAAATAACACTATTGTGAAAAATGAAACTCTGTATGTTTATCTTGTGGCAGCTGAGAGTACACACATGTTTAGTGACAACTGCTTACAGGCTACAGAAGTTCAATTAATATCCACATCAATACTCACCAACATTAGACGTCCTTCCTCTGGGCCAGTAATCAAGGAGCCTCAATCCTCACCACTGACACTGGTGGGGAATGTTCACTTAGAATAAAAAATAGATACACACACCCCAGGATTCACTAATCTTCCATGTAAGACTAGATTAGTCTTACACGGAAGCGCCAGTCTAAGAGTATGATGGCAGCGTGCCATGCATATTAATGAGGGCTTGCTGCCTCAACTCTAAAGCTTACACGGAGCATGGACGAGTGTAGGGGGCGTGTCGGACTGCCGAGCAGTCCAAAAATCCGCGCCCTTGCAATGAAGAAACTCGAGAAATGCCGACTTACATGAGCGAGTCCGCTGACATGTGTACATTGTAACACTACACTCCCCCATATGTTAAACCATGTACAAATGTAAAAATTAAAAGAAATTTTTTTTTGTTTTATTTCTGATATAGCTGCTTGTATTTGTGCGTGTTTGCGTGGGTTAGCCCATTGCTTAGCTACAGTTAGCAGCTTAGACACCGAAGAGGATAATAAGAAAAATACATGCAAATTAAGCAAAATTGCGATAGCATGGTGGTTAGAGCCTTCGCACAAAGAGGAGGCATTCCTGGTTCGAGTCCCACTACTGCACGTTCCATTTTCTATTGGAAATCTGTATACAAAAATATTTCCTGACATTTGCTATGTATAAGTTTTGTAAAAAGCATTGAAATGTTAAATGTAGTAGTGAACGAATTATATAGATATGAAGGAGAAATGGATATGCATTCTGAGGCATGAGTACCTTATTTTAAGCAATATATACCTTATTTTAAGCAATATAAAGTACTGCTAAGCACATTTTGCCAGTATTGAGCATATTTAAATTAAATTGCTCGTAGCTGCGCACCTTGTTAACTAGCGCAATGTCTTTGTGCATAGCTGCGCACCGTGCCAACCAGTGCAACCTCAACTTATTTGCCTGTAGATGTGCACTGCACTAACCAGCGCAACATCGTGCAACGTCGAACAATGTCGAGCAATATCGAGTAACGTTGAGCAACGTTAGGCAAACTCAGGCAAAGTTGAGCAAAGTCGGCTAAACAAGGCCACACCTCCTTTACTGTACCTTAACCAGTCAAGTCTGCCCAGTAGGAAAATAAAAAGCAGTGACAGGGCTCAAACTCAGGATACTGTGTACTATAGTCACAGTACTGAACCACTAAGCCATGACAGCATTTCATAACCATGCACTTTCAACACACCATATTTATCAAAGGAATTTTAAACATTGCCAACATCAGCTAAACAGGTGTGCCTACAGCTGAGTTTTTTCAAAACTGGCTGATCACAAATAAGTGCAGGAAATGAGGCATATTTAAGCTCCACAGGTGGGAATACTTGCTATAACTGGTTATAGCTCCCTTTTGTAGTCAGCATGGCTGGTGTTGGAGATGACACTCGATTTAGAGCACAATGCTGGGGCATTGAGGAGTCCAAAGTAATAGTTTGGACCCCTGTCTACAATCATGAGGAAAGACTCCTGCGGGGCAAGTACCAGGGTATCTAATATAAAACAGAGGCCTGGAACAGTCTTGCTCATGATCTCACCAGTGCCAATGATGTTCCTCGGACTGGTGAGCAGGTCAGGCACCATTATTCTGACCTGAAGCGACGTAAGGAGGATCAACTGGGCCAGTGAATCCAGGAATCCCATGCATTATAGATAAGCTCACCAGCTTAAATATAAACCCCTATGTCACTAGATGGGTTGCAAACTGGCTCAAGGACAGAACCCACATGGTTAGAATTGCTGGAGCCATGTCAGACTCCAAACCAGTTACAAGTGGCGTCCCACAAGGCTCAGTCCTGGGACCTCTCTTGTTCGGTATATATGTACAGGCCAACACGGAAGGACTGTGGCTGACCAAGTTTGCAGATGACTGCAAACTGGGCACCATAATCAACTCTCCAGCCGACACAAGCATCCTCCAAAAGGGCCTCATAGAAACAGACAACTGGTGCCAGAGCCATGGCCTCAAGCTAAACGCCAAAAAGTGTATAGTCATCCCCTTTGGCAAAAACAAAGTGCCCACAAATTACCACATAGGTGGTAATTCATTAAGTACAGAAGAAGTCATTAGGGACCTGGGGACCCAAGTTGATAGCAATCTCTCATTTGACAACCACGTGGCCAAAGTGGTTAGAAAAACATTTTATATAGCCCACCTAATCATGAAGGGATTCACATCTAGATCAGGGGAGGTCATCGTGCCTCTTTACTCATTCCTCATCAGGCCCATAATTGAGTACAATGCCCTTTGGGATGTACCTTACCAGACACCTGCAGCAACTGGAAAGACCCCAAAAGTACCTCACCAAGAGGATCAAAGGGCTCAAACAGATGCCATATGCTGCCGGTTAAAGAAACTCCAGCTCTACTCAGTGGCATACCGCCTGCTCAGAGGCGATCTGTGCCTGGCGATAAAGCCATGTCCAACCGAATTAATGGACATGCTGCACCTCAGAAAATCAAATCCCATCGAGCTACTGCGAGAGACTTGAACCTCAGCACTGAAATAAATAGGACATGCTGGAGGGACAGATTCATAACCCAGAGGCTCCCTTCACTCTGGAATAAAATCCCAGTCCAGGTTAGGCAGAGTCCCACATTGACTCTCTTCAAGAGGAATCTTGATGAGTGGATGGGTGATCGTAGGTTTACCCCGGCTATCACTTCTGTGTCACTGTTAGACAGAGGCACAGTATACTAACCTCAAAAAAGGCATAGCAAAATTAATTTAAAATGGGTGGCGAAAGCCAAACACACTCTGGCTAGGCTTATAAATGCCCTAGGGCAGATAGCCTAGTATGAACCTATGAACCTATGCTTAATGCCCCAGTACTGAGTAAGTAGCCATTGTATTAAGTAGTTAAGAATTGCTATGCTTGTCTATACTATGGATAGGTATGTCTCAATATCACTGCATTTACTTCACAGCTGCAGATGTCTGGGCTATGAATCAGAAGTCCATGAAGATAGGCTGCAAAGGCTGTGTTATCAGGCAGGTTAGTAATTATTCTGCATGTACTGTTATATAAAATAAATGAGAGCGCCTTCAAAAAGTGTTTTAACCCAATAAATAAAGGTGTAATAATCCTTTAATAACTGTATAATTCCTGGAGTGTGTTTGTGTCATTTTCTTTGATATGTTGTTGTACTGTTGCATTCTACAAATAGCAGTGTTGTATTAAGCAGTGTTAACCCACACTTGGGTAGGCTCATATAATGTGGATGAACGGAGTGCCAGTAGCTTTTATGCATATTTACAACCCTCAACTGTTGGTTCATGCCCAGCATGTACAGGTTAATTTGGCACATGAGTAGCTTGGTATTGTGCTCCCCAGAAATGTCAGTGTGTTGCCAGAAATGTAAGGAGCTGTTAACGTATAACTGATACTTTCACCTGAACATATCTAGATAATTATATAAAAGTAGAGCTGTCAGTGTACCATCTTAGCAGTAGTGTGTGTGAGCAACTCTCAAAATATGTAGCAGTAACATCTGCATCTTGGACAGTTTGTAAGATACAGCTCATGTACATAATGATCTAGCAAAATCCAGTTGTACAATATAAGGACATTGGGTAGTATAATAATACATGTAAGGGACATATAACTGCAGGTAATAGAAATGTAGTGAAAACTAGAAGGATATATAAGTTGTTAATTGAGCTATCTTTTTCCACCCTACTGTATGTGCATAAAAAATGCAATTCCACACCTCAATTGGTATGTCTAATCTCAAAACATTTGTTGGGACATATGCCCTATTGGTTTATAAATATTTGCATTCATTTCTATGCACATGCCCTGTTAAAATACCACAATATTGGTGGCCTGTTGCCATCAATTCAACCTGCATGCTGTTGTAATGTCCAATATTGTTCTATATATGCATGTGTTATGCTTGCTTTTCAACTGTTGAAAATCTGGTGTGTTGGGTTAATGGGAATACTTCTGCATGCTGTTATAACTAATTGGGAATGCTGTTGACTGTTACTAACCCATATCTTTATTAAACTCTCCAAAACATAGTTCGTATGGGAAGGCCGGTCCCAGCGGACCCACCTGTCCCACCTCAGCTGGCCATGGCACCTGGCACCAGCAAGTCCGGTGCCCAGCCTGGGACCTCTTCCTCCATTGGCCCTGTGCCATCTTCAGGTGGAAGCGCTACAGGGGATGGGGCTAGGCCCCCCATGCAAGCGTGGGTGGAGGAGAGCCACCAATCACCCTTCGAACGGTCCAGGCTGTGGTGTGTAGAGAGATTGAATGTTCTGTTGCAGAACCTCTATGCCAGCTTGAGGCACAAGTGGCGCAACTCCCGGGTCAGCCTGCCCCTCTTACACAGCCCCCAGCATAGCCACCTTCTGGGCTGTGAAGGTGCAGTGGTGACTGCCCATGGGTGGGGACCTCAGTCCCACTGTTTCCATCTGGGGGATCATGGGTTTGTGACTTCCAAACATCCCTCCTCGTCAAAGGTGTTCACCCACCACATGTGTCATATACTGCCCCTGTAGGCTTCTTGTTTGTCTTGTCTGTTTACCTCCCCAACCTACCTCTCCAAATATACCTACTTCCCCTACCCCACATTCCACTCTCACCTGAAAAAAAAAAGTGCAATCTGCTCCCAAAATAAATTATGCCCCATACATAGCTGCCCATTTTGCATACATGTCCACTGGACACATAAAATATTATTTAATAGGCATTACAACATACTTTGTTGTCCTCACCCCTCTCTCACGGATTGAAGATTTCATATCTACCTCCAAATTTATTCCATATGCACAGCTGTTGCTGTTAAAGAAATGGGCAGTTATGGACCTTCCCTACACCCGTCCTGCACATCCTGAGCTATTTTCCATACTGTCTTTCCCTCTTTGTGCCCCTTTTTCACCATTTTCCTATCTCCCCATTTTTATTTTCTTTCAAAGAAATGAGTGCGGGGTTAGCGGGAGTAAGCACTATTAAGCAGTAGTTAGCAGGTTTGCATCAGTTTGCGCGAGTTTACGCTTGTTTATGCTTAGCTAAGCATTGCTAAGCATCACGCAAACCAGTGCAAACTCGCTTACAACTGCTTAAAAGTGCCTTAGTCACTCTGTATGTGAGGGCCCTTGTTCTGCTCAGGAGCAAAATAAAATACCTCTGTCAGTTTTGAACCCCGGACCTTGTACACACTACACAACATGAAGTACCACTAAGCCATGGCAGATATACATCAAGTTAGTGCTTAAATAAATATATCATGCATCAGAATGAGTGAATGTAAAGGAAAAATAGGAATACCATACCATACAACTTGTTCTGTGGATGTTTACCAACAGTTGTTGTGGGATTACATTACATGACTGTGATAGGAGAAGCAGCCATTCTAGCAGGTAATAATGTTACACCATCACTTTACAACCCCACACAGTATCACAGCAGGACAAACACTGGCATATCTGTTTAGGGCAGTGGCCATACCTCCCAACTGTCCCTAATTTTCAGGGATGTCCCTGATTTTGAAACAAATTTTAGCTCTGTCCCTCTGAAAACTACTGACTTTGGCCAGAAAGGTGGTGAATTACACTTAATGAATAATGACAATAATTAAGAGTTAGACACTTCTTTTACTTCAGAAAAGGTGTATTAATTCATATGCTCTGATTCTCCCAATGTCTCAACTTAATGGCACTAATATTTTAAAGGTGTCCCTGACTTTTTCTTTACTTTTCCCTGAGTCTGTTCAAATATGTACCTGAGTGGTTGAGAGGTCTGGCAGAGGCAGAAACACAGAGGCATATTAGCCTTTCCGCTGATACACACTGTGCAAATAGCTTTAGAAGGAGTTTTGGAAGCATACCCTTATGTAGGAATACAACACTGAAATACAAATGGATGTAGCCATGTACTGGTAGCAACCAACTGTAAGAATGCCATTGCTCTATTGCTGAAAAGACCTGTGTGGTGCACAGACAAAAAATAACAGGCTATTCTCCTGCTATCATGTGGATAGGTCCACAGTTGGGAGTTACGTAGATAGACTACTTGCCTTGATAAATTAACATGTACACAGCAGCCCTATAAGTCCAGCAAGATAAAATCCACACAATACTACTTACGTACTCTGTACTTCTGCAACTCTACCCAAATGTAGAATATACCTGTGTGTGCAGGGTCTGCCAAGGATGTAGGTAAGCATACTCACAGTACTGACATGTGTCCAGTTTTTCTGAGCAGCTTGTGCTAATGTCAACACTAAAAAAGCACAAACTATTTAGAACTGAGTAAATGAATATTCACAGTGTAGCAGTTCACAAACAATTCTTGTGCCAAAGGAATACATCTCAATAACTAGCTTTGTATGGCAGTTAATTGTAAAAGTTGAAAAGAAAGTACATCTTTCCATGTATCTTGGGGTAGCATTTTGAGGGGTGAGTACATTTCCACACTGACAAGTGGGTACTGGAAGCAGCAACATTAGGTCTGAGTACAAAATCTCTGGCTACACCCCTGGCTTCTGATATAAGAAGTATACCAATCTGTCTTAAACAATGATGTCCACAGCAAACAAGGATGATCTCCATCTTGGAAAGCTGAAAGGGCCACGCCTACATGAGTTAGCAGTTTATAGTACTGGGTTGCTATGACAGTGATTACTGCAATTACTACACAGCAGGCTGCATGCAATTAGCAAATGGTGGCCACTAATTGGTGCAGAGGCCATCACATGCTCATGTGCAAATTCCTACAAAAGCAGGCTACAATCTCTGCCAACAAACTCAATCACTCTATTTGCAGAGACTGACAGAGAGTGAGAGAGAGAGAGAGAGAGAGAGAGAGAGAAGGAAAAAGAAAAAGAAATATTACCAAATCATACAAAAGAAAGGTATGTGTCACATATGTATTTACTGGCATGTAATAGATGTTATTGAAGACTAGTCTACATAATGTGAACCATTCATATGTGGCAGCAGTACTTATTTATGCACAAATGTTCTGCTTAACTACTGCTATGGACAATACTGTGTGTACCTGTGGGCAGTGGGACATACCTGTGAAATGTGTAGCTCAGCATTAAATGTAAAAGATCTGATCCATGTTATCTGTGTTCTGTACAGTAGTGTGGCCAATGGCTGTTGGGGGGATTAGCGCTGACATTATATAAACATGGGTGTGACAGAACAACACATGCATGATAGTCATATTAAAGTGTAGCTTAGCATTGGCAACTGCTGTAGCAGTCTAGTATGCTTATCTAGCATCTGTAGCCATATATACACCCCTAATGTTAGTGTGTGTTCATATGTGACACCTGATTGTGTTGTAGAAAGGCCCAACAGTTCAGCTGTGAGGTCCAGGGGCTTACAAAAGTGTGGACCTTGTGTGTGTATGCCACACACATATGGAGAACTATATATGTGTCATATATATTCACATCTGTATATGTGCATAGAGCAGGGGACATATTGCAACTGTTTGTGAAGGGTGGAGATATATATGTTGGTGAAGGTTAGTATGCGCATATTTGTATGTAGGTTTTAGTGTGTGACAAACAAGACAGCATACAGTGTTGGTATATGATATGTGGTGGTTAAACACTATGGGTGGTTTGTTCAGTTTGCAATGTTGAAGCCAGTGAGGCCTGCTAAAGCTACCTGGGCTGTGAACACCTTCAATGCATTATAAGACTGTGTGATTTTATTACATTACTGTACACCTTATACCCTTTGTATAATTAATATTCTCACTATGAAAGGTGAAATGTATATGTGCCTACATATATATATGTATATGTACACCAATGGATGTGTATATGTATATATACACACACACACACACATATATATATATATATATATATATATATATATATATATATAGTTATATATACTCATACACACCTACATCTACTTGTTGCAATAGATTCTCTGTACTGTTGACTGACTCTGACGGTCAATATGTTTGTGAATACGTCAAAGACATGTATCTGTGGGATACCTTAGTGGGAAACTGTTTATGTCATGGTATTATGGGTCCTTGCTTTGATCTTCTTTGATCTTAGCAAAAGCTGTGTATTCTGTTGCTAGGCAGAACAAGTGCTATTGCATACAGTGTGATTAAGTCCCTTGGTTTTAACTAGGGTGTGTCATTGGAGGCTAAAGCACTACATCTATGATTATTGATTGGTACCAATGTTGAATCCAAATCCTGTGTGTAATGTAGTACTACTTGAAGCTCTGGGCCTGTACAGCAAAGTATGGTGTATGTCCACATTGCTTGCATCCACTGTTTTGTGTGGTCCCTGTATTCATCACAGATTACATTTCTCAAGATTAAGGTTGTGTAAGTACTGACACACAGTACTGTATAGTTCACATTGAAAGCTTATCTGGGTTGTCATACCTTTGTGTCCTGTAATTATGTCTGATATGTGTGTGTGGTTATGTCTGTAACATGTCCTTTGACATATGTGTGGTAAAACATATAACTGCGTATCTAGCAACATTCATAGTGTACTACAGCAGTATGCGACCTATATTCCCAATTGTGCACATATTTTGGCTACGAGTTTGCCATTAACAAGTTGTGTGGTATAATAGTAATACATTTACTGGACCTTACAGTCATTGTGATGGATGATATATTTCTTTACACATCAGCTTGATGTATATCTGCTGTGGCTAGGTGGTGCATTGTGTTGCATACAGTATGCCATGTACTCTTGTATAGTCTTATATAGTGATTTTATTTTGTTGCTGTGCAGAACATGGCTCATTAGATAGAGAGTGAGCAAGGCACTTTCAAGCAGTTGTGGAGTGAGCAGTGATAAGTGGCAGTTAAAGTGTTTCACTCTCGGTTAACTAATAGGTTGCTATATATGGCAGTTCAGTGATATCTGTACTGTATAATGTTAAATGTGCCATATGACTTGCTCAGACATATTTTCGTATTTATGTCTTCCAGGGATCATGGCGCATTGCAGGAACCCCAGTTACAGTAGTGCTGAAGATGATATAATTACTAGTAGTATGATTCAACACTACCGTCTCATGTTCTCACGAACCAGCCAAGACCAGCAGGAGCATACTGCAATGTTGCAAAATGTTGTCTGCAGGGTAAATGAGGTAGGCCTGCATAACCAGACATATGAGCAGGTACGCCACCGCTGCAGTGATCTTCTCAGACATGTCCGTCAGCGTGCTGCTGATGTGCTGAGGCAACAGCTTGCAACAAAAGGTGGTGTTAATATCCATCCCTACCCTCACCAGAGTGGAGGAGCTGCTCCTGAGCCTGGTGGCACCTGCCCAACAACAACAACAGTAGCAGACATACACAATGAAGAAGGTTGGAGCCACCCAGCAAGCACACATGGAGCATGCAGGTAACATGGCATATCTGTAGACTACTGTTATCTGTATTGGTAGATCATGCATATGTGAGATGTGGAGTGTGTCTTTCAAAGATGTGGAGCCTGTTGTTGTGCAATACTGATCATTTGGAACATAATCTGTAGCCCTGTGAATGTAAACTGCTGTTGTACTGTAAGATTGCAAACACACAGTAGCAATGCCACAGTTGTGGCCACTGACAAACTGTCTCATCTCTATGTAGGTCCTTCTGGGGTGACATCAAGGCAGCAGACAGATGCTGATAAGTGTGTTCTACATTTATTATTGTAAATAAAAAGTGCATGTCATAGTTAAGGTATAGGCCATGTACGCATGTACCACACCTACCCATAATGCATGGTGTGCATGTTTGGTGTAAGAGCACTCACATCTCACTAATGTCATTAGCTGCCTCAAACATATGCAATACCCAGACCGTCTCAAACAAATGTGGCTAGACTGTAGTGACCATTGGATAGGCACGGTTGATACTCAACATGCACGTAACATACACATCTATGTCATACACACAGCATTTTAACATGCTACACATAAAGGATTCCCAAACCCTCTGTAAAGACACACTTCAGTATCCAAAATCTCATCCACACATTACACATAATATACCTGAGGGGTAGAGGCCTATCATGGGGCATTTAAACACTCTGCAACACACTACACATTCATGTCAGGGAATGCTCCTTATTGGCCTCCTTACAAACTCAAGTAACAACTGGTTGTGAAACGGTGAATGTAGGCAAGCTAGTACAGTTCCAGCACAGCATGATTAGTGCTTGTTTGGGAAACATTTGTAGCCTTGAGTGACCACATGATGCTTCATGATGATGGCCTATGGTACTATACCCCATCCAGTTATTGTAACCACAGTACTACACACAGCTTTCATTGCTATACACCTTAATGTTGTGTGTGTGCACACATTTGCACCTCTAAACAATATGCATATCAATCACCATTTGCACAACTGACACATATATGTCTTGTAATGCTATTGAGTGTCTAGGTCATATGACACACATTGGGCATGTGTAGTGTTTAAATATGCAGTTGTGTTTTAGCATGCCATGTCATGGATGAGACTGGTATGTCCAAAGTATGATCTATACTCACCATAAGTACCATACATTGGGTATGTGTCCGAATGATATTCCATCAATTATCCATGCACCACTGATGATGTTATGTGAATACTCATCATGCATGTGCTAAAAATGTGTCCACAATTATTTGCTAAAGACACAGAGGCTGTAATCAGCATTGGATACCTATCTGACACACAGATACACATCCAGCAATGGTATGTACACCTGTGAGTTATGGTGCACAGTACATTATAGGTTATGAATACATGCACAGCAATGTTGTGTCCATGTATGCATTGTGTTCCAGGGGGTGGCCCATCACCTAATAACAAAACACATGCATCAAACCCATGTATACTGTTAGTAACAAGGACTGTCTATACTTGCACTTCATGCTGTTGAGCAACACATGTCCTGCATGCTGACATGTGTGATATGACTGCTTTGCTTGTGATACTGTATCCCACCATCACCTGCTATTGTGTATGTTCTGAGATTGCTGGTGTTGTGTGTGTCTGCTTTAGGGAGGAGTGTATTTTTGCATGTGTGCATGTGTGCATGTGCGCATGTGCGCATGTGCACATGTGGTCTGAAGTCATGTTCAGGTCTTAAAGTGTGTTTCCTGTTTTCCTGTCACAGGTGCAGAGGTGGGGCTAATTCAGTACAGCAGGGAACCTGATGTCACTGAGACAGACAGTGATGATGAGGATAGGTGTGTTGAGGCACAGGCAGGTTTGTCAGGGTCTGTTGTTGGGCCACCAATTGACAGTACACAAGTCTCCACCCCGTCCATGCACACAGTCATACTGCCTGTACATCCATCATCACCATTGCCCTTAGATAAGGGACAGTGTACAGTTGGCACTGGGCAGGACAGTTTGGTATCTGTGGCACATGTATCAGGACACAGCAACCATAGCCAAATGTCTGGAACGGTACCACATAGGCAGATGCCCAGGGGTTTTCTTCAGAGCACTGCTGGTCATCATGCCCCTGGCAGATGTGCCACACCTCTTTCTATCACACGCATGTTCCAGGCTGTCATGGAGGCACAGACACGAATGGAGCAGTACACCAGACAGGGACTAAGGGCACAGAGGGCTCATAACACCTCTGTAAATGACAGTATCCCTGACCTAGCAGGTGCCATACGTAACTACACTGAGGTCATTGATAGAGGGATGAGACATTGGATGTCCTCCACAATGTCATGTCCATGTGTCAGGACAGTGCAAGAAGGTTGAGACATTGACATGGACATATACCAGCAACATCAGCGGCTGGAGGTCGCCGTGGACATCCAACAAGTCACAGCTGCTCCCGTAGTGCCAGTACCAGCCCCAGCAATCTTGGGGGGGCTGTCCATAGGCCATCCTAGAAGAACACATGCAGGTGGCTCTGGCCAGTCCCAGCAGGGACCTGGATCCAGTGGACATATGTCACCCTCTTCGGATAGTACCCAGTCTGGATTAATACCTGATACTGTCTGTAGCACCCCTGCCAGGCACAGGATCCGTATCCATGGCAAGGGATGGTGATCTGTAAAGCCTGCCAGGTACAGTCTTAGCTGTCTCATGAATCCCCGTATATGGCAGCCACATGGTGGAACTGTGTGCATGCAGACACGCACACATAAACCAGAAACCTAGGGCAAACACATACCCGCACACCTTACATCAACATTGGCCCATAACAGTACTCATGGCCCTCACACACACACACACTCACACACACATGTCAATTGTATGGCTCAGTGTAGGCCACTGGCAAACCAACTACACACCCTGTGCATATGATGAAACCTGTGCCACCGCCTGTCATCTGTAACATTGATGTAGGAACAGGCTAACATGGTGCTGATGCACAGGGTGACTTTAATAAAGTATAGCAATGGTTGGATGTGTAGCATGTTGTCAGCAGTAAAGTGTAATGATATCCTTGAAGGTGTAGCTGAGCAGACATGATGCATTAAAGCTGTAATTGGCAATGTTGTATTGTTTTCACCAGTGTTTATTCCAATTGTGTTTTGTTTGCCCATGTGCCACTTGGCTGATGTGTGTAGTTGTGTCAGCATGCGTTATACAGTGGACAGTAAGTGTGGGGTGTGTGCAGCACAGGTTTGCAGGTGTACATTTGTGAACATGGTGGAGGTGCACTGTCTGCATGTACATGCATATTGGACACATGGGCAGGGTGACATGCCCTGTATTGGTCAGTGTTAACACTCCATAGTTTCTATTGGTGGCCAGTATGCATTGTACTACACACATTTTGGAACTTGAGTACCCATGTGTGTGTATGACATGGGTTGACACTGTGCTGTGGGTGATGCTATTGTTGCTGTCATTGGTTTGCATTACTAAGGTTAACACTGTCCCAGCTGCATAATCCTTTAGTAATGCACACTGTTCACCTACAGGGTTGCATGGACTGTGCTCTCACAAACACAAGATATTCTCACTTATACAGTAAAAGTGCATTAGTCTCATGGACCCCTGCCATAAACTAAATATATAATAGAAGGTGTGAAGTTGTACCAAAAAAGAGTTACATACCAAGAAGGGATAACCTCTCTGGTCAGTATCATTGGGAAAATACAATCCCTCGATAAACATACAAGGCAAGCTTCAAAATACAAAATGTCAAAGATTCCAAAGACAACACTAAAGCTTTCTTTAGTGTTGTTTATAATCTACAGGGGAAATCTCAGATCGGGTCACAGGTAATGTTAATGGTCACAAAGTACACTTATCTGACTGACATTACCAGTTCTTTGTCAGACAGTTTTAATGTGGATTTCACCACCCTGTTGTTACACAAGGGTCACATTTCTAGACCTGAAGAATGTAAAACCTGATGATTCACAGACACTCTAGTTAAAACATCTCTTTACCACAGTCAAAACCACAGTGGCAATGGTACTGGACAGTGTCCCTGGCTGTGTCATACACAAGCTGACATATGAAGTCACCACTCACCTAAACACTCTGTCCAGATGCAGCCTCTATACAGGTTACATACTTGTGGAATTACGCATGGTAATGGTGTTCACAGTCCACAAGGGTTGAGCTACAACATCTTCTTCTTCTTCCCCTTTCAGATGCTTCCATTAGGGGTCACCACCGTAGATCATCTGTTTCCATTTCTTTCTGCTCTCTGCATCTTGCGCTGTCACACCATCCACCTGCATGTCCTCTCTCACCACAGTCATAAACCTCATCTTAGGCATTCCTCTTTTCCTGTTACCTGGTGGCTTCATCCTTAGCATCTATTTCACAATATACTCTGCATCCCTCCTCAGCACATGTACAAACCAACTTAATCCTGCCTATCTGGCTTGGTCTACTAACCTTCAATCCTGGCCTGACCCTCTAATATACTTATTCTTAAACCTGTTCACCCTCATCACACCCAGTGCAAATGTTAACATAAATTGATTAAGAGTAGAACTACAATAAGTCCTGGATACTCTCACCCTATAAGCCAGACAAATGTTATCTGGAAGGCTATGGAGCACAGCATTATGGAACTCATTAACAGAGACATTATGAACCTGCAAACACTGCACCATACCCACTTAGGTTCTCTAAAGGCCAGATCATGGCTCCTACACCTAGTAGACTTAAAGCCAGTTAACAAGGCTATAGGTGAGGGAGGGGAGGTCATCACAGCCAAGCTATAGCTCACCAGCAATTCATACCCATCCCACATTCTGGTATTATACATAACCTCAACAGACTGACCATAAACAATTGTTAGATGATGGCTTGACAACTGATGCACAGATGTAGTACACACTATAACATCTGCAGCCTCCATGTACTATTCTATGCCAGTAACAAGTGGTATTCACCTGCACTCAGTCCTGGGACCACTCCTGTTTGGCATATAGCTTTCTTAGGTACAAGCAAACACAGTAGGGATATGTCTGCCCATATTTGATGAAAATGCATACTGTGGGCTATACTTTATTCTCCAGATGACACACACATCCTCCAAAAGGGTATCATAGAGACAGATACCTGGTGTCAAACTCATGCTGTAAAGCTATAAGCCAAAGAAAGCATAGTTATCCACTTTTAGAAAACAAAGTATCCCCAGAGTACCACATAGGTAGTAGCCCCCAAAATGTGGAACAGGTACTAATGTATACATAGAGCCATGTGTTTAGTCATCTCTCCTTTGATAATCACATTACCAAAGGGTTTTGGAAATCCCTGTGTGGAGCACATAGACAATAAAGGGTTTGCATGCAGATCCACAGAGGTTGTTGCACACCTATAATGATTAGTCATCTTTGCCAAACTTTGCTTGCTTTGGAACAGGTTTCAAATATACCTCAAGCATAAACCCTCACTCACACTCTTCAATAGAAACTCTGATGAGTGGATGTGAAACAGAAGACGTAGCCCAGGGATCACTGCAGTGGCTAAGCTTGTCACAAGCATACAGAAGTGACCCAAGGTCTGGAAAGCACCAGCACACTCTGGCAAAGCTAACAGATGCGTTCATGGAGAAGGCAGAGTACCCACCTACGAAATAATTGAGGTCACATGTATGTATATGGACTTGCCTCACAGCTACCTTACATGTCTAATGCACATGCAGTTGTCATTGTGATATGTCATACACTAGAAAAATCAAAACCCACTCCACATTGACCAACGGTGTCACGCACCTGCAGCACACACACAGTCAGCAAGTGTGAGATTCAAACTCCTTCCTAACTACATTATGATACTACAGCAGTATGCATTTACATGACGCGCTATACACATTACTGGGATTTCACCTTTCCACAGGTATATTTGTTGGATGGTGACATCATCAGACTTGTCAAAGATGAGTATACCACTTTTAAGGGGTGTGAATATTCTCCAAAAAGGTTGCTCCTC
>NC_056751.1:376154148-376231648 GCF_019279795.1 Protopterus annectens
ACTAAACCCGTCATTAAGATATAGCTTATCTTAACTTACTTTACTTCATTATACCTATAGTACCAACTCCTATACATGTACATACTAGCTGGTAGATATTATTGTAGAACTAGAACAACAGAAAATGACAGTGACTATACATAAGGACTAACTACACACCTTTACATTTAAGGTTAGATCTAGTACTAAATATAATGATGATTACTTTGGTAGTATACATTAGTACCATTACAAAAATTATTTTAGTTAAGAGCATTAGTTATTTTATTTATTTATTTATTTATTTTGTAAGTGTATTATAATAGATTTTAGTTCATAATAACAATAGGACATACAGTTGCCATAGAAAGAATGAATGAATTTGACATTTTTCCACAGTTTTTTAGATTATTTATGTAACTTGTGCATATGCATATTTTCAATTGTGTATGTTCTTTTAAATCATTCATAGTCAACAGTAATTAATCAATTGTCTTTATTAAGGGTGGGAATTTACTAGTGTAAAAGGGATTGACACATTAGATGATTGTTCTGATGAAATCTACGGATAGTAGATGAAAGCGCTCAACCTGTATTTTTTGTATATTATATTAAATCAGATTTTAACCAGTTGGAACGTGACACTTATTCATCTTGGAACCATTTTTTTTTGTGTTTCATTCATTTGGCAATTGTTGGGGTTCCTTGATATCGTATTTGGAATGTGTCTATGATATATCATGCAGGTGGAGACGAATTTCTCTGCAAAGTATGTGAGAAGTTGAGTTTAAAAAAAAGGTAGGTAACTTTCCCTTCTTTTTTACCAAATTACCACTGTAACAGCTATAAACAAATGCAATCTGAGGGTCATGCTGCTCAACGTTAGAAGTCTAAATTTTTAGATGCACTTGCTCAAAGCACTCCTCAAAATGGAGAACATTGACATTTGTGCTGTAATGGAGACCTGGTTTAAAGTAGCAGAAAGCACCCCTGCACTGCAGGCTATAACTCATTCCACACCTTTTGGCCCCAGAACATGGACCAAAGCTCCAAAGGTGGTGGTGTCTCCATATTTGTAAAAGATATATGCACCTGCAGACAAGTGGCCCAGCATAACACATCTGAGATACTCCAGGTACAACTAACATTGGGTAAGATGGCGATTCAGGTTGTAGCCTGCTATAGGTCCCCAACCATGTCCCAAGACTCTCACTCCACATTCCTAAACACCCTGGAAACTATTAAGATCCAACCCAGCACTCTCATACTAGGTGACTTCAACTACCCCTCCAAAAGCTGGGAAAACTACTCCCGCTCCAATGCACTGGCTCAACGCTTCCTGGAATTCAGCAATTCCAATGCCCTGGACCAGCTCATTCTTACTGCCACTAAAGGAAGCAACATCCTAGACCTGGTTATTACTAACATGGGCAACCATTGCTCTACACCAATAATCAGTTCCTCCCTGGTTAGATCTGACCACAAACTAATCACCATGGAAATCCACATCTCACCCACACCCCCTGCAAAGGTATCCACCATGAAAAACTTCTCTAAAGCTGACTTTGGACTCCTAAAAACAGAGGTGGCTAACTTCATGGCACCCATGCCAATGGAAAATAAATGCATGACTGCTGAATCATACACCAATGCACTGTACGAACATGTACATAAATGCATGGAACTAGCCATACCCAACAGAACCAAGATGCTCTCCTCTAAAAAAAGGAAGCCAGTCTGGTGGTCCCCTGCCATTAATAAACTCTACAACAGAAGGAAGAAACTGTTACAGAAAAAATGAAGCCCCAAGACTGGAAAAATTCCCTTATTAGCCTCAACAAAAAGTTGAGAGCCTTCATCTAAACCTCCATAGCCAGCTATGAAGGCAGAATTGTGGCAGACACTAAAAAACACAACAAAGCCTTCTATAGTTATATCAAGAATCTACATGGCAATACCCAGATTTGCTCTTCATTACTGCACAATGGTACCTCCTATACTGAGCCAACAGATATTGCCGGCATACTGGCTGACAGATTCAGTGCCAACTTTACCCCTCTCCACCCCCCCTAAAGGACCAATCTCAATACCGGAAGAATGCCGGGCACCCAACATTACTGCAGCACAGGTTAAAGCTGCATTGTCTAAGGCCAAGAATACAGCTTCCATGGGACCCGACAATATCCCTGGCTGTGTTCTACATGAATTACAAAGTGAACTGGCACCACATCTGTGTGCTTTACTCACTCACAGCCTCACCTCAGGCTTTGTCCCCACCAAATGGCGCACTGTTACAGTCATCCCTCTCCATAAAGGAGGAGTGAATACAGACCCTGGAAATTATCGCCCCATTAGCCTGACAAGTCTGATATGTAAGGCTATGAAGTGCATCATCATGGACCTAATTAACAAGGCTATAGGGAATATCCAAACTCTAGATCCCATGCAATTTGATTTTGTGAAAGGTAGATCATGCCTGCTCAACCTGGTTGACTTCTTTGAGTCAGTCACCAGAGCTGTGGATGAAGGTAAGGCAGTTCATATAGCCTACCTCAATTTAGCCAAGGCCTTTGATACCATTCCTCACTCAGGAATTATTGATAAACTCAGCAAACTAAGCATCAACCCCTATATTGTTAGGTGGGTTGCAAATTGGCTCACAGATAGAATCCACAGTGTGAAAGTAGTGGACTCCAAGTCAGACTGAAGACCAGTCATGAGTGGAGTCCCACAGGGATCGGTCCTGGTTCCTCTCCTGTTTGGCATCTACTTTTCAGAAGTACAGGCCAACATGCAGGGACTCTGGTTGAGCAAATTCACAGACGAATGCAAGCTGGGAGCCATTATTAACTCCTCAAGTGATGCAGACATCCTACAGAAAGGCCTCACTGAGACCAATGACTGGTGTCAAAACCATGGCCTTAAGCTTAATGCTATAAAATGCAGCATCATCCCCTTTGGGAAAAACTCAGTTCCCACAAATTACCACATTGATGGGAGTCTACTGAACACTGAAGGCATTATAAGAGATCTGGGGACACAGGTTGACAGCAATCTCTCCTTCCACCACCACATTGCTACTGTGGTCGGAAAGTCCTTCTATGTGGCACATCTCATTACCAAGGATTTTGCATCTAGGAAGAAAGAGGTCATCATTTCTTTCTACTCTTCCCTCATTAGACCAACCATAGAGTATAATGCCCCATTTGGCATGTATGTCACTAGGCACCTGCAACAGCTGGAGAGGCCACAAAAGTACCTCATGAAGAGGATCCTAGGCCTTAAACACATGTCCTACATGGGCAGACTCAAAAAACTCCAGCTATTCTCTGTCTCATATCATCTACTAAGAGGTGATCTCTGGTTGACTTACAAAGCCATGTCTGACCCATCTCTGTTAGAAATGCTACATCTAAACAAATCCCTATCCCTCCACACCACATGCTGCAGAGACCTCAACCTCATTAACACAATCAACAGAACATGCTGGAGGGACAAATTCATAACTCAGAGACTACACATGCTCTGGAATAGATTTCTCATACATGTCAAGCAGAGCACCTCACTAGCCCTCTTCAAGTGAAATCTTGATAAGTGGATGGGAAATAGAAAGTTCACCCCGGTGATCATTCCAGTGGCTCTACTTGATAGAGGCACTGGAAACTAATGATGGGCGGTACAATGCCAGGGCACTTCTATGGGCTAGGCTTGTAAAGGCCCCAGGGCCATTAGCCTAGTACACACCTATGAACCTTTGACTCCAATGCAAGGAAATAAAAGTTTTAAAAAGTACAAGCAGGCATCTGGTATCTACATAATGCTGGAACCTTATTATAGGGAGAAAAGAAACCTAACGATTGAGTTACGCTGTATGAGAGGGTTGAGTTTTCCTTTAACCTTGACTTGTCTTCTGTCTCCTCACTTTCTACTAAAAAAATATTGTGCCTCTTCCTACTTCAATTTGCTGCTTGTGCTTAGGTGTTCAACTGCATTTAGTTTGCTGCATTTGATATGGCTTGTCGGCTGATTAAATTGATGACAGTTGTCTTTCGGCTTTTCCCGGTTAGGGGTCGCCACAGCGGAACTTGGACCGCTAATGATTGGTAGTTGACTTTTACATGCAGAGTTACCAGCCCTGATGCACAACCTTCAACGAAGGTGCGCCCATTCACACATGTCTCCATGCAGAAGACGCTCTAGCTAAGAATCGAACCGGACAGCATCTTACTGTGAGGCGACAATGCTACCGCAGCACCACCACCGCGAGTTCATTAAATTGACGACAGTATTCTACTGAATTGCTACTTTATTTGAGATGTTTTTTTACTGTTGTGAGTGTGAGCTAATTTATCACATTTGCACTGTTTTAAGGCAGTTTACTTATTAAATGCATTTCATTACTGTTTAACTGCATTTCATTGCTATTTACTCTAATTCATTTCTGTTTAACTGCATTTTACTGCATTTCATTACTGTTTAACTGTATTTTTCATACTGCAAGTTCTGTTTTTGTCTGTAAGTGGTTGATCTATGTTTATTTTTGTGAGTGTTACTGTGTTCTTACCCATAAATTGAGTAGCATAGTCTGGATAGAAAGTTTACTGCATCCAGAGCTGTTTGTTTTTGCCTTGTGTGTTTCTGGCAGCCATTTTGCGTTTGTCTTCTGTGTTTCTGGCAGCCATCTTGTGTTTGTAGGGGCCTATATCCTCTGCTAGTGATAGTAACAGGGTTGTCTGGAACTTGTCTGGTACAAGCTGGTAAAGAAAGCAGGGACTAGCAGGATTGGCTATAGAACCTTCTATTTTTTCGTGGTCTTTAAACCCTGGGTTTGAGCTGGTTTGGGCTTGTTTGCACATCAGTCACAGTAGTTGCACTGTTTTTAACCCATTGTGAGGTATTCCAGCTACACAATTTCCCTTAGTAGCACTTGTGTGATCACCTAGTAGTACTCCTCTTAAACCTTCTACCTTTTACCCCCTTAGCTCTCTCTGGCCTCTCTCCCTCAGATTCTGACAAATCTGGATGGACAATTTCCTACTTTCTCCTGCCAGCCTGGTTGATATAGGCATCCTTAGACAGTGTAGAAAGTGCTTCATGTACACAGACAGCCCTCTACTACTACCACCTAGGAACACAATTTGTGAGAGATACAGTTACATTAAGAACCTAGAGTCTATAGTCTGTCCCTCACAAGTCATTATATCTGGCACTGAGAAAGTTGTCAACACAAACACCACACCTCCAACACGACCCACACCTACACAACACACACCCATATATGCAAGGGTCCTCAACAAAAGTATACCCAAACAAAAGAGACCTCCCAGGCAAAAACACACGCAAACTCCATTGCCCACCACACCACACAACCACACATAATCCACACACCTGTATCTCACAGTCATTAAGGCCTAAACATAAACCCAACATATTATTCATGGGAGACTCCATTGTGAGACACACAGATGTTTCCTTTACCAGGCTGGATAAGGAGAAAGTCACTGTTAGTTGTTTTTCAGGTGCCAGAATCTGCCATATCACCCATGCACTCAAGTCTCTCAACAACAGGTACAGTTAAGACTCTTTCATAGTCCATGTTGGTGTGAATGGCTTCAGACATACCTCTCTGGACTATATGAAGAGAGATATGATCAAGCTATTTGAATATGTGTCCCAGGCAGGTATGCTCCTAGCCTTGAGCAGCATTTTACTGTCACCCAGAATGATGCCTCAATACAAACAGAAAATGATTGACTTTAACAATTGGCTTAGTTTCTGGTGTCATTCCAAGGGGATCTAGTGCCTGACAGCCTGGGAAGACATGATCGACAGACCACAATGCTTTGCCAGAGATTGCCTGCACCTGTCTCCCTTGGGCTTCAGGCTTCTGGCAAAGGCTCTTGCTTTCTCCATAGTACCTTTTTTTAGGCAATGCCATGAGGTCAAAACTACCAACATGAAAATTTAATCAAAATGCAAATTAAAGGTCATGCTGCTAAATGCCAGGAGTCTAAACATGAAACTGCACTCATTGCAAGCATTCTTAACACTGGAAATGCTGACATTTGTGCAGTTACAGAAAACTGGTTTAAAACTGTGGAGAGCACTCCAGCCATACTAAGTTACTTATCCTATCATACCCAAACTGTGGGCAGCAAAGCAAAATGAGGTGGAGTTGCACTGTATATTAAAGACATACACATCTCCAGGCTGGTCAAACAGTATGACGCACAGGAAGGCACTCCAGGTGCAGTTAACCATTCACAAGACCCTTATTGAAATCATAGCTAGCTACTGGCCCAGAGTTGTGACTCAAGATGCCCACTCCATCTATCTGAATCTATCAAGATTCAACCCTTTACCCTGATCCTGAGGGACTTTAACTGTCCAACCATAGACTGGGAGAACTACTCATGCCAAAACACAAATGCCCAGAGATTCCTTGATTTTGTCAATGCAAATGCCTTGGACCAGCTGGTCAACACACCCACAAGAGGTGATAATATCTTGGACTTGGTATTAACCAACATAAGTAACCACTGCAGTATCCCTACAGTGTCATCCTCCCAGGTAAGATCCGACCACAAAGCAGTCACTTTCAAAGTCACCATCTCCTCCGACCTCCCCTAGCTAGGGTCAAACAAAAAACTTCTCCAAAGCTGATTACAACCTCCTGAGGGAAGGTATAAATAGCTTCACAGCCCCCCCCCCCTCCATAGGAACTGGCACTTATGTCCAAGCTTACACCAGAGTACTATACGAGAATTTATATAGCTACATGGAATCAGGAATACCAGACATGACAAAATCCTCCTCCTCAAGGAAGCGTAAACCTGTCTGGTGGACATATGCAATAAATAAACTCTATAATAAAAGGAAAAATTGCTGTCCAGGACCAAGAAGGAGCAAGTGCCTAACTGGAAGCAATTTCTCCTTAGCCTAAACAAGCAAATAAGAACAGTAGTGGAATCCTCCAAAGCAAACTTTGAGTCCAAACTGGCCACATTTACTAAAGACAATCATAAGGCCTTCTTCACATATGTCTGCAGTCAAAGGAAGCACTCAGATCTGCTCAGAACTGGTGCTCAAGAACACCACATACACAAACACAGTAGATATAGCCAACCTGCTAGCAGACAGGTTCAGTGAAAACTTCATCCCTTTGGCCCCCATCAGTAAATCAGGACATCACCAGCACCTGACCCCTCCCCTTATGTCTAGGAAGCAAGTCATCACTACCATCTCAAAGGCAAAAAATCCAGCCTCCAAGGGACTCAATAACATCCCAGGCTGCATCTTAAATGAACTCAGGCAGGAACTTGCAGCACCATTAGGCATACTATTCAACCAAAGCCTGAGTATCGGCTTCATCCCAGCTGAGTGGAGGACAGCCACTGTCATCCCTTTGCACAAAGGTGGAGTGTCCACCTATCCAGGAAATTATAAACCTATCAGCCTAACTAGCCTGATCAGCATGGCCATGGAATGGATTATCATGGACCTCATTAACAAGGACATTAGCAACCTCAAAACACTTGATCCCACACAGATTGGTTTCTTCAAGGGGAGGTCTTGCCTGTTAAATGTGGTTGATTTGTTTGAGACAGTCACCAAAGCCATGGATGAGGGGAAGATGGTGCACTCCACCTACCTTAAGCTGGCCAAAACATTTTATACCATTCTCCACTCAGGTATAATAGATAAACTCTCTCAACTAGGCATCAATCCTTATGTTACCAGATGGGTAGCAAACTGGCTCACTGATAGAGCCCACTTAGTCAAGATAGGGGAAGCCACCTCAAGCAATAGACCCATAATGAGTGGTGTACCCCAGAGCTCGGTCTTGGGGCCTCTGTTGTTTGGGATATACTTTTCTGAGGTGCAGGCCAAAACCAGTGGGCTATGGCTGACCATGTTTGCAGATGACTGCAAGCTGGGTGCTATCATCAATTCCCCTAGTGATGTGGACATCTTCCAAGAGAGTCACACCCAAACAAATAACTGGTGCCAGAAACATGGCCTCAAACTAAATGCCAAAAAATGCATCATCATCCTCCTTTGGAGATAATGTCATCCCCACAAATTATCACATTAATAACAAGGTCCTAAGCATGCAATCAGTTGTGAGGGACTTCAGCACCCAGGTTGATAACAAACTGACTTTTGACCACCCCATTGCCTCCGTTATACAGAAAGATTTCTACATGGTCCACCTCATTATTAAGGGTATCTCATCCAGGGACAAGAAGGTCATAACATCCCTGTATTCTTCCCTTATAAGATACATTATTGAGTACAATGCTCCTTTCGGCATGTACCTCACAAAGCACATGTAGCAGCTGCAGAGACCACAGGGGTTCCTCACCAGGAGAATCCAGGGCCAAAAATATCTACCCTACATAGATAGGCTAAAAGCCCTGTCCCTCTACTCAGTCTCATACAGATAACTCTTCAGAGGTGACCTCTATCTGGCATACAAAGCAATCTCAGACCCTGCCTTGATGTGACTGCTGCATATCAGCATGTCAAGCTCCACTCCATTAACCTGCACGCACGAACTAAACCTGGTCTGTGACATCAATAGGCTTTGTTGGCAGGACAGATTTGTGTCCCAGAGACTCCCCCTTCTCTTGAATAGACTCCCTCTCCACTTAACCCTTTTTAAGTGCAACTTGGATAACTGGATGGGGAACAGAAAATACACCCCTGGGATTCCACTAGTGTCCATGCTGGACAGGGGCAATGGGTGCTGACTTGTCGGACCATGGGCTAAATTCTTGGCTAGGCTTGTAAGGGCATGAGGGCCAATAGCCTAGTAACTTCCTATGATCCTATGAAAAGTGGCCTTTTCTGGTCAACTAATCAAATAAATAAATAAATAATGAAAAAAAGTCTGATATGCCAAAACCTTTGTTTTTAAGTGCACCTGTAGAATGGTCATTTCACCCACCAACTGTCACATACTGCTTAAGCGTTTAAGGTGAGGATCATACCTCCCACTGCATCATATGCGTACATTTTTACTGTGATAGCAGAAACAGAAGGTGTGAATAGCTTCAAAACTGCATAAGGAAAAAAGCTCAGCACCAGATCCGAGCTCCTCATCCATCTGTAATGCTAGGCCTTTGATGCTGGCTTTTCTTAAACACAAGGCAGTGAAGAGATTGAAGCCCTCTGTATACTGCCAGAAATAGCCAACTTCCACCTCCATAACTTTTACTTTGATGCTGTCACTTCTTTTTTCACCCCTGAACAAGATGTGGCAGAAAAAATCCACAGGTCAGAGGCATTTAGGCTATCCTCATTATCTTAGAGGCCTCATATCCAAAAGATTAGGATGCAGATGATCACTGTCCCCTCTAGACCCTCTGAAACCCAGGTCCCCGTTCTCATATTGATTATAGAAGATTAGCTGAGATTACAGTCAGAGCATGGGATACTGCACTTCTCTTGCCACTCAGTACACTACAGGGGTGTCAGCAGAGTTTTACATATAGGTAAAATATTACCTTCTATCCAATTCTGAGGTCACTTTTGGTGCATTTAGAAGTCCTTTTTTGATGTTATCATACTGATACCCAGACTGCTGCTGACACAGTTTTCTGTGGAGAGGTCAGCACTGAATGTTCTGTTGTTAACATTAAGGAAGCTATTTTAAGTGATACTGATGCAACCACCCAAAAAAAGTCTACATGAATATTTCCAGTGCTGTATTCAGCACCATGCCTGGCACTACGCAATTTACAATGAGCATTTATGCCATCAGCGGTGCAGGCATACATGGTACCTGGCACTGCACACTCCACAATGAGCATTTATGCCATCAGCGGTGCAGGCATACATGGTGCCTAGCACTGCACACTCTACAATGAGCATTTGTGCCATTACCGGTGTTTGTGTCATCAGCAGTGCAGGCATACATGGTGCCTTGCACTGCACACTCCACAATGAGTGTTTGTGTCATCAGTGGTGCAGGCATATATGGCATCACTGTTTGTAGCTCTGATTATTCTGATGATGTCAGTTCAAACATAAGGCTAATACTAAGTGCCTTGGCACCAGACAGCAGTACTTGTTATACCTTGTGCCATTCAGCACCACCACAAGTGGGGCAGTGCTGACACAGGTACTTTATATTACTGACTGATGGCCAGCTGGCTTTGGAAACTGAGTAGGGGTTTACACTAGACTCTTGGGGACAAAATGTTCATAATATATTTTTTCAGAAAGCCAACAGATGAACTGTCTCATCAGTCAAGAGAACTGAGCCTTGATCTAAACCTAGGACTGAAGAAATGAAATTCAGTGTCATGGCAGTGGTCAGTACAGTCCATATTGTGAAGTACTTCCTCTTTAAGGGAGCATTTATTATGGATGAACCAGTGCATTAACATGTGCAAGCTTACAGAAGCCAATGACAAAAAATATGACTGATTAGCAAATACCTTTTCTACAATCTTATGCAGTTACAAGCATTCTGTGTGAACTCCATCTAAAGGAAGCTTTTGCCTTTATGCCTGAATTCAGGTGTGAAATAGGTATTACTTTTCACTCTGTTCTGCTATGTCAGTAACTTAATTGGCAGCACACTCACATCAATGCCCATAAGATCAGAAATCTTATAATTTACTATGTGCTTCAGTTCTCTCTCATTCCCATTATAGCATCTCTTAATTGACTATTATAGTTTTCTCAACTTTTTTGCTTCATCAGTTTCCACTATCATGTTTATATAATACATTTTTTAGAGCGGCAAAATCATTAACATTTCTTTTTCATGTTTGTCTTTTTAACAATTCATAAAAGTCTTCTGGTTTGCACTTATTTTGAAGTATTTTATTTTATTTAGTTTTTCTACATATTCATCATGTTTCCTAAGTAGAACATTCCTTAATATTAATTGAGGTTTCCCAGTCCAATATTTGCAGTTCATTCTCATTTGGTTTGTTTAATAAAGGAAAAACGCTACTAGGTTAACCACAGTAATTCCTCTGTACCTTATTATGTAAATGCTTTTCGTCATTTTCATGGAGTTCAATTTTGTTTCCCATATATATTTTATAAAGACATTAAGCAAAATTTCCAAAAATCTCTCAAGAAATACATACACATTTGCCATGAAAGTACATTTAAATGAGTAACTTTAGGTCATGTGTGCTGTGTTTCTGTAAGAGGATGTAATCTTTGCCTATCTTTTGATTATAATTTAATTTTCCTGGAGAATATTTTCCCATTTGTTATATATATATTCTTTCTTTTCTAACACAATCCATGAATTAAAAACTTTACTTTGATACCTTATATCTTGCATTTACATCTGTATCCTAAGCTTTTATTCAAGATCAGTGTTAGACCTGTAGCTTCTGATTTTACTTTCATTTTACCTGTGTGATTTTCTTAAACTGTATCTGTTTTTATAATAACTGTAAACTCATCTGCATACGTTTGTATTAATGGATATGATACCTCTCAATTCTGAAGCATTAAAATCGAAGCAATGCCCTTGAAATCATAGCAGATGGTCATCAAAAGATGAACTTTCTTATTTTTCTACAGTAGAAGGTGACTATATACTAGACCACATATAGTTAGGTATTTGTAGACACTTAAAGTGTGCATGTAATAAGATATAAACTATTTGTAGACACTTAGTTTGTTCATGTAATGAGATATAAACCAATAAACATATCTGACTTTATGAGGAACACCAGTAGATCTTGGAGGAACAAGGCTAAATGTGGGGGCCAAACTCCTAGCTCTATGCATACAGCATAGCAGTTGGGAGGTATAATGGGTATTCTCTTTTATCCTTCCTTATTTTTGTAAATTTTATATTCTGTTTTTTAATTCCTTGATTATCTTACCATTGCAATATGCGCATGCCAACAACACTGCTTTATTCCAATATTGATTCTTATTCTAAAGAAACCATCTACTACAGGGTCACAGTGTGAGCTCTGTATACATCCTCACATCAGCTTACTAACCTGCTTCCTAGTTTGTACTGTTCTAACAGTTCCCATGACTGTTTATAGGTTTATAGGTAGGTACTAGCCTATTGGCTCTAGGGTCTATATAAGCCTAGCCAAAAAGGTACCCTGGCTTTTGCCACCCAAGAAAATTATTTTCCTGTGCCCATGTCAAGCAGAGCCACAGAAGTGATCCCCAGGGTGAATTTCCTATCTCCCATCCAATTATCAAGATTTTTCTTGAAGAGTGCTAATGAGGAGCTTTGTTTGATATAGATGGGTCTTATATTTCTAAATAGGGTTCCTATTAACTAATCGAACTTCCAGAAGGTCGAACCTGGAAGTTCGAAAGGTGAAAATGTCGAAGCTGCAGAAGTCCGAATTCTTTCCCAGGGAAAGAATTTGGTTGGATGTTTCTGTGGCTTCGACATTTTCTCGACTGTGGTGCAAAGGTTACGGAACGGGTTAAGGTAAGTGTGTGATTGTGACGGACGTTGGGGTTAGGGTGCGGGTAAGGTTAAGTGTGCGATAGTGATGGACTTTAGGGTTACACCAGAGTACTATACGTGTGCGATAGTGATGGACCTTAGGGTTAGGGCACGGGTAAGGTAAGTGTACAATAGTGACAGACCTTAGGGTTAGGGTTTGGGTTAAGGTTAGTGCATAGGTAGTTGTGTATGTAAGGTGTAGTGTAGGCTTATAAGGTTTTTGGTGTGCTTGTGTTTCCCTGGGAAACAAATTGCTGTTCTGATGTTTCGATGTTATTACATTTCGATCTTCCAAGTTCGAACATCTGGTGTTCGACCTTTTGGAATTTCAGTAATGTAATATGAGCCCTACTAAATATTACTAAATGCTTTCTGTGCATGTGAGCTACATTTTACAGGTTTATGTCATATTACTAAATATTACTAAATACTTTATGTGCATGTGAACTACATATTACAACACGCTGCCATTTATCACTGCTTTCTGCAGCTTTCTTTACTGCTCTTTTCTCAAGTGTTTTCTTTTTCTTACTGGTCTAATTTAATTTTTTGTTTCCTTCCATACAACTGTCTATTACTGTTATTTACTACCATACCTATAATTAGTAATCACAGTTTAGAAGCATTACAGGTTTTTATGTTTCTAGGTCCCTTTTATCTCATTTTTATTTCCCTTTTTTTTCAAAATCAGCCTCACTTCTCCTTCAGATATCTCTGCCATGTCTTGCAGTTATCATTCTTTCATCTCTTAATAAAATGAATGACCTATGGTACATACTGCTGGTGTAGTTGTATTTTTGATTTTGCTATAGTGTTTTTGTATTTCTGTAGCTGCGATTCTCATTTCCCTTTCTACATTGTATATTTATTATGCTTTTCTTTAATGTGTCAGTAATCTCTAGTTGGGGATCTTTCTATATAATCTGTTTTTGCCGATATTGATTTTATAATTCTTCCATCTCTGTCTATATACTATTTCATTTAGGCTTCCTTCATATTTACTTCTTATGGAAAATATGGAACTATATCCTCTTTCTTCCTTTAATATTTTACTTTTGTTTACTATATCATATATTTTGTATTACTCAAAAACACTTGTTATCCTAGCATCGTTTGTTGTATGCGGTTGTCTTGTACATCTTTTTCATATTTATAGATACACTCCTTACTTTCCTTCTGTAACACAATACATACTCTTCCTATATCATCAACCTATGCTCCCTCTTTCTTATTTTGAATACTATCCAACCACTATGTTTTGAAAAATATCTTAATTTCCTTATGACCTGGCCACATTTGTAAAAAAATAAATTTGGGCTCTTTTCATGACCACTAGATCTATCCTGCAACAGCAATTTCCTACTCTTCATGCCTTCTTCTTTCAATTACATGGTTTTACGGTCCCTTAGTCTAGGAGTGCAGTGCACATCAGTGGGACCTTTTATCTACAGCTGTCATTTTTACAACACATATCCTATTCCGCTCATTCTTCTTCTTGTATACCTATACCTAGTTTCCCTAACCTTTCAAGCAAGTTTCCTAGAACTTTTTTCCCAAATACTGTAGTTCTATCTGGAATTTCTTTGTTTTTTTTTTTTTTGTCAAATACATTACAATTGAAATTCATATCCCTACAACCATGGTATTTGTCATTAGATGCTGTTTACATTTTTTCCTGAAAGTTTGTTCTTTCATGGCTATATGTTGGTTGGATATACATCATATGTTCCTTTTCCTTCTTTTTCTGTATATGCATCTAAATGCAATGGTCTCTGCTAATATGTGCTTTACTCAATTACTTTCCAGTTTTTTTTAACGTTCTAGTCACTGCTCTAGATGATTGTCACTGTTGAAGTGACGTCCCTACCCCATGTGCAAAAACAGGAAAAAGGTTTTGTGGATGGATTCTTCCAGACCAGATGATTATTTAATTTGCTTCTCCATATTGCTTCTGCTTTTTTATTACAGAAATGTATGCAAGCACTTAGCAAGCATCTTGCATGCATGTTGCATCCATACATACACATTGTTTTTTTCTATCAGTGCGTAATATTATTGTTTTTCATTTTTCAAAAGGCAAATACTTTAAGAGTTAATCAGGTTGAAGCAATTATGTTTTTTTCTTATCTCGTTTTTTCTCCTCTCTTTTTTATTTACACTTTCAGCTAGTGACATCTTTCTCTAGTGTATCTTCTGTCTCCTTTTCTGAGCTCACATGGCCTTCTCCTACATCTTCAGACTGCTATAACAATGCAAGTCTATTTTTATGTTCTGCTTCTGCTGTACTGTGCAGTTGTTGCTCATGTGCATCTTTAGTACTTTTTTATTTTATAGAGATAATACATACTTCTTCTTGTATTTGCCTTTCACCCATATCATCAGTTTCTGCTTTCTTCTCTTTTCTTTTGGATAGCAGTGCTCTTCAACCCCACATCTTGTACATTTCTTTTAATAGCTAATTACCCCTTGCCCCCATTCATCATATTTTCTACAGCTGCATTTTGGAAACACAGCACAAAAACATTTAGGTTGGGCTACATGTTTGTTTTGCAAAGCCTTTGTACCTTGTGTGACTCAAATAACATTTGGAATGTATTGTAATTTGTTCAACATGTGGGTTTGCATTAACTTTACATCCTCCCGTCCACACACTCATATTTTATCTGTTAAGTCACTACCTACATTACAGTATTGTTGTAACTGAGTCTTCTTTTAGTATCTGTTTTAACTGCTTCATTCCTGATCCATACTTGCATTTTCTTTTTTCTATTAAGTGTTAGTTAAATGCAAAAGCTCTGCATGGAGTCACCTTCCCTTAGTAGTTTAATACTTAAGTCACAATTTACTGAGTTTCTTTTTTATAATGTATCGGAGTTCCTTCTTCTCTTACCTCGAACGCTATTTCTCCAAAAGGTATTAACTCCTCTGAAGGTTTATCATATCTGAGGCATTTTTCACACAAATACCTTTTCTGATCACATTTTTCCTTGAGGGAAAGTGCCTTCAGCTGTATTCAGTAGTGAAGCATAAGTACATTTTATTTTCAGGTATGATGCTTGCTTTTCACAGCTTTCCGTTTCTTCTCCTCTATGTCTGTACATTATCACTTCACTGAGCAGAGGTGTTTCCCTGTGAAGATACCAGCACAATATTCCATTGAGAGCATCTGCTGTAGTCCATATACTGAGCTGCATTCCATCAACTGCAAGTCTGTTCCCCGATTATTATTCGGTTCAAGAAACACTGAAATGATTCCCACAGCTGGATAATTCATTTCTGCAATATTTTCTTCCATATTTGGGATATCCTTTCATTCTGAAGCCATTATATATATTTTTGCACAATTATAAATTTTGTTTTCAACATTAACTTCTTGAGTAACAAAAAAGAAATAAACAGCTTCTATAACAAAATGGTTACTTGTCAAATATTAATTAAATCCTTCATGTCAGTGCCTTGGAGAAAAAAAATAGAAATTAAAACAATAACTGGAGCAATAGATCAAAAAAATTATAGATAAGGTGGCTCAGATTAAAACAATCTGTAAGTTCTCCCTTCTCAGTCCTTAAAAATGAGTGGCTTTCCATATATCCCATGCTACCTATTTCTGATTCAGTTTATTTCTGATTTGCAAATCAGAAGTTGTTTTCCCCATCTGCCTAATGCTCTCCATTAGTGCTATTAATTCAGAAACATTGGTGGGGTAGTTTTTTCCCATCTCTCAGTAACACACTTTTTTTATAAACTAACATAATTAATGCTAACAGATACCTACTCAGGGTGTTTAACATGCTTTCTTATTTATCTTCATGCTATCACTCCATAGTTGACCAAGAAGATTCTGGAGAACATTTTAAAAGGGAGTTAAAGTCTGGCAATCAACAAAAATATGTGGTTAATTACCTATATCCTGTGCATCACATCTCCAACACAGTGGGAGACTTATGAAAAGATAAATGCAGCAAAGAAGAGATATACAAATACTTGCGCAGGCATTGCCAACCATCAAAATCTAAATCACTATCTAATAGAGGCATATTTTGGTAATGTTAATGTAGAGCACTACAAACTTATCTAGAAAAGTCTCACTGAATTCCCTTCCCCATACCCTTTTGAGCTTATCAACTTGGTTAAAAAAGTATTTGTATAATTTTACTATAATTATAGCTTAGTAAATGTTTTTGGTGGGAGGAGGAACACTTATGTTCTAAGAGGCAATCCAAGAATTCTGAGTGCAGAGTGTAATGATATAGGGTCTGAATCTGCTGTTTCTAATCATTTTAGGATGTGTTTAACAAACTCAAATAGTGTCAAGTTAGTGTGTGACATCACTAAGTGAAATATTCTTACTTCCGATGAGAGATATAAAACCCTTCTTGGTGAGGTCCCACATTTTTGTTTTAAGAACAATAAATCTTTGAAGGACCTGCTTTGTCATAAATTTCTTCATAGAAAGGTAAGCAAATCTAGTAGATTAGGTACATGTCCATGTATAACTGTAATATTTGTAGCTATATTCATAGCTGCTCGGAGTATGTACATCCTATGACTGGTAGATCTTATGATTTTTGTTTTTATGCTGATTGTAAGAGCTGTGATCTTGTTTATTTAAGTTTTTGTGTTTTGTGTAACAATTATTATGCTAGTAAAAAATAACAGGTCTCTAACATAACGTATATGTGAACACTTAAATGATCTAAGGAAGCTTGGTACTAAGAATACATTAAGTAAGCGTGTTCTTAACAACAGCAGTGAACATTATTTTAAATGTATGGCCTTTTAACTTTATAAATGTAATAATAGAGGTGGTGATGTTAGAACTAAAATGGAATGTCTTAAGACTAAGTGGATAGTTGAATTACAGGCCGATAGTGGCATTAAACTAAATGGAATGGTTCCTTTAAGACCTTTACTTAGGTCACATGCTTTTATTAGGTAACTTTGTATTTAAGTACCTGCTCAATTGCTATTTTTTAGATCTGATGAAGTGCCAGTGGTTAGTAAAGTGTTTTTTTTTTAAGTTTTTCTTGAATTTGCGGCTATCAGTGTTGTTTAGGATGTATTGGGGTAATACATTCCAGATTCTGCATATTTTGTTGGAATACAAGGAATCGCCATAGGTATTGTGTGTTTTAATAAGTTTTAGAAGGAGTTTATTGGACGGACAAAGAGCTCTATGGTTTGTGTTTGCTTAGACTAGGTTTTTTATGGCTGGGCAGTTGGGTTTGTGTACATTGCTGTGGGCAATGTCTAATTGGTGAGCATAGTACCATCACTGCCCTCCTTTCCTTTCTAGACTCCATAAACCTTGCTTGCGACTCTGGCAAAATAGTTTCTACTCTGTTCCTTGACCATTCCAATGCCTTTGATACAATTTCTCACCCCTTACTATTATCCCAACTCTCCCCTCTCAACCCCCCTACCATAACCTGGTTCACCAGCTACCTATCTAAAAGACAGCAAGCCATCAAATGGAAAAACTCACTGTTTTCCTTTCCACACACCCCTACTAGAGTTCCCCATGGTTCCATCCTAGGCCTCCTCCTCTTTAACATCTTCATTAATACCTTCCACCAGTCTCTCTCTGATGCCACACTAATTCAGTATGCTAACAATTTCGACCATTATTTGTATAGCAGACACCCCCTCCGACTTACTTCTTAAAACTCAGTTAGCCTTCTGTAATACCGAATCATGGCTGCATAGTAATCACCTTGCCTTAAATGCCAATAAAACAAAGTTAATGATCTTCTCCCCATCCAAAAACACCAATACAGATAAAAACTCTTTTACAGTGACTGTTCAGTATAACATCCCCATAGAAATAGTATTACATACCAAACTGCTCAGTGTCATAATTGATGAAAATCTAAAATCTGACATAAATATACAAACTAATATCAAAAAAACTCACCAAAAACTAGGTCTCCTGTATAGACACAATCATTACCTTATCCCCTTCACCAGACACACCCTTACCTCTTCTTACCTTCTTCCCTGTCTTATGAACGGTGCCCCCCATTCACTAATCTTCAGCTAGGCTTACAGGCCAAGTTGGAAGCCTGTTACAATAAAATCACCAAATTTGCCACCAACTCCAGAAACTCATTGCATCACTGTCTCTCTCTCCACTCCCTGAAATGGCTTGAACATCTAACTACCTCAAATTCCTTAGACTTACTACTGCTTAGAAGCTCATATTCAAACCTTCTAGTTGTCCTTCTCTGTCCACCTCTTCAACCCCTTACATTTCCAACCACTCTCTAAGATCAGAAAACCACAATTCTCTAAACAGCCACTCAAACTTCAAAACTCTTCTCCAATCTCACCTCCTTTCAAAGTGGGAATGTTCCTGTACCCCTACCACATAAACTCTTTAACACCATCTCCCATGCACTATATACCTCTACCTTCTATTACTGTGCTTTCTTACCCTTTGCCTCTACTTTCTGTCCTACCCTATACCTCATAAACTCCCCCCAACCCACTCCCTTTCTCCACTATATACCACCTTTTACATCTCCCACCTCTCCTTCTCTCTGTCCTCTCCTCATATTTCTAACTTCCAAAAAAAAGCTTGTTTTTTTATCTCTACACGAATGCTATACTTACATGTTTTTTTTCATCTGAAATGCCTGTACTTTTAATATGCTTAGACAGTGACTACATGAATCTCACTTTTGTAAATCATTACTTAGGGTTTGAAATGTTATGTCTTTTTTTTTAAACAAATTGTACATTATCTCTGTATTTTTCACTGTTCTACTACTTTATTTACTTTTTTATAACTATTGTAAAATTTTCTATATCCTGTGGAGCTTTTCTCCCCAGGCCTCCACTGAAAACGGGCTCTTCCAGGCCCAGTGGACTATCCCGGTCATAAAACTGTAATAAATAAATAAATAATGTATTCCAATATAGAAGGTTGTGTAGCTCAATCCAGTTGAGCTGTTTGAGTGCAGAGCAGTGGTGAGATATTGAACTTTTTGATTTTTAGGGCTATATGTTTGTCGAATTTTAGGCAGTTATCTATTGTAACTCCAAGAAGTTTAGTTTGTTCGACTGGTTCAGTTTTAGTGCAGTTAGAGGAGTAGTTGGTGAGAGGGGGATGATTGTTTTTGGCTTTGTTAGTGGGAAAGACCATAAGCTTAGTTTTGTTTGGGTTTAGTATGAGATGGTTGTTGGTAAGGTAGATATTTAGGTCTTGGAGTTATTTTTGTGTTTTTTCTTGTAGTTCAGGGAATATGGGAGCAGAGCAGATTAGGAAGGCATTATCAGCATATTGGATGATAGAGGCTAGTTGGGTTGCAGTGTTTAGGTTATTAGTGAATATGATAAAGAGGAGAAGTCCTAGGATGGAGCCTTGGGGAACACTGACAGAGACCGGAAGGAGGGGGAGAGGTTGTTTTCCCATTTTATGGACTGTTGTCTATTTGTAAGATAGCTGTGGAACCAGGATAAGGAAAATTGACTAAGGTTATACATTGCTAGTTTATTGAGGAGTTTTTGGTGGGAGACTGTGCCATAGTTTTTTGACATATCGATGAATATAGAAGAAATGAGTAGGCCTTGGTTTCTGAGAAGGTTGACAGCATTGGATAAACTTATTAGTGCAGTATTTGTGCTGTGTTTAGGTGTAAAACCATGTTGAGAGTTGGACTGGAGGTTATTATTGAGGAGGTGGTCTAGCAGTTGCTGACGAATACATTTCTCTAGAATTTTAGCAAGAGGAAAGAGAATAGCTATGGGCTGGTAGGTATAGAACCCTGTAGAGAGGCCAGCTTTGTGTAGGGGGGTTAATATGAGATATTTTCCAGAGGCTAGGTACATATTGATTGAAGCTGGAGTGATTAATTAATATTGATATAGGATAGCAGATGGAAGGAGCAGTAAGTTTTAGGAAGTCATTTGGGAGCTGATCGGCAGCAGGAGATGATGGCTTTAGTTTGGTTAGAAGATTTTTTATGTGGGTTGTTTGTATGGGTTTAATGGTAAAAGAGTTATGGTTTAGATCAGTGATGTGAACTGTTAAGGGAGAGTTGGGGTTGTTGTTTATGAGGGATGTAATGGATTTTATGAAGTACAAGTTGAACTGAGAGGCTAAACTGTCTGTGGTGTTGATGGTTGATGGCAGTGGGGTAGTGGATCTACCAGGATTTAGAAGATGTTTAATACTCTGTTTATGATTTTGGTACATTGATAAGTTGACCAAGCTTTGTCTCTTTGTTTGAGTAGTATTTTAGTGTCCTTGGATAGCCAAGGAATTTGTTTAGTTTTAGTGCGAATTTTCCTGATGGGATCTAGGCTGTTTAGAATTTTGAGAAGGTATTGTTAAAGTATTGGACTGCGAGATCTAACTGGAGGGAGTTTAAGGGTGACCAGTCACATTGTTGAAGGAGTGTATTGAATAAGGATGGGGAGAAATTTTTTTGTTGTTGTTTTAGGTATGCTTATATATGAGGTTGCTGGAGGTATGAATGCTTTTTCTGAGAAGAAAGGCTGGTAAGTGATCACTTAGGGTGTCTGAAAGGCAGCCTGCTGAGTGACTATGGTTGGCTTTATTTGTTAGAATCCAGTCTAATATAAAGTGTTTTTTGGAATGTTTGTCAATACAGATGGGAAATGTGATAGTTTGAGTGAATTTAAAGAGGTTAATAAAGTTGGAGGGGTTGTCAAAGGAACAGGTTAGCCAGTCTAGGATGAAATCTCCTAGTGTTATTGTTTCTTGGTTAAAATTTGAAGATGCTCAGCTGAGAAGGTTTCTATGCTGGACAGGTTGTTTCCAGGGGCATGTAGATGGCTGTTATAATTACTGTTTTATAGGGCTTGCTCTGTAGATGAGTGGTTATTAGTTCTGAGGTGGAGAGGTTGGGTAGTGGGTAGTCTGGTTGTTTTAGTTTGAGGAAGTCTTTTTACATGATAGCAATGCCTCCCCTTGTTTTTTTGTTCTCTCATGTATTATAATGTTGCAGCCTTTGGGAAGGATTTTTTCTTCTTTTATATGTGGTTTTAACCAGGTCTCAGTTATGATAGCAATATCAGATGAATAGAGGGGAAGGGCTACATGCCTCTTAGGTTGAAATTGATAGTAAAGAGGTGGAGCTGCTTTTTTTGTTATATGGGAACTTACATGAGAGGTTGTTAAGGTTTTGGGTGTCTGGGTTGGTGGTGGGATAGAGAAGCTGGGTGGATTTGGAGGCCTGGGCCCTGGGCTTGAATGTATAAGTCCACATAGTTTTATTTGTGGTAGAGAATGTAAAAGGAGATAGGTGACTTTAGATAATAGATTGTGGTATTTGTTTGAGGGGAAAGGTAGTGGGTTGGTGCAGATGTATTTGTAAGTAAAGCAGAGTGCAGTGTTGCTGTTATACAGTTGTGGGGAAATTATGATGTTAGCTTTTGATTGGTTATAGTTTGGATTGTGAGGTTTTGTTGGAGAGTGATAAAGTGCAATGTGGAAAGTTTGGTAGGAGGTAGTGATGTGGATTAGAACTAGTACATGTGTACATGTACTTGGGTAATAATAGAGATTAAAGAGTACGTTGTTAGCATTGCAGAAGATTTAGATGGATATGTGTGGGAGTTTAAAGGATAAAACAGTAGAAAGAACTAGGCTATAAGGTGGAGTGTGTGGGAGGGCTGGATATGAAGATGTGGTAGTAGGGAGGGGGTTAGGGGTGGGAAGGAAGTGGATAACGAGATTAAGGTGATTGGACAATTGGATTTGGGGAGTAGTTATTGGAAGTATAAGCCTAGGGAAAGTGGGGGTGGGTAGATATGGGGGTAGGGTAGGGGAGTGGAGTGAGCCTGAGAGTAGTGAGGGTGAACATATCGGGTTGAACCATACAGTGGAGTAAGTAGCGAGAGTGGCAGTCACTTCCTGATCAGCAAGCAGGCCAGAAGAGGGGTGATTCTGGTCAATTTCAGCCACCTGTATGCTAAATAGCTATACACCAACTATCCAGGACATTGAGCAGAATGGTAGTTATGGGTTTTACAGTGAGCTGAGAGATGCAGCTATTTTAATCAGAGAAAGCTGACTGGGTGTGGAATTTAAAAAAGTAAAAGTTAGTTTGAGGGGATACTGTGTGGTGGGTTGCTAATGGTGTTTAGGACAAGCTGAAGGGGGGATTCCCCAGTTTTTCACAGAAGCATGTTTACATCAGGAGATTGTGATCTTCTCCAGTTTCCACATAGCTAACTATACTGTGCAAACAACTAACCATTCAGCAGGAATGCTCTTATTCCTTCCACAGTAACACAAGTACACAGAGAGTATGGTTGGTTTCTTTGATCATTAACTTGCCAAAACAAAATACATTCGGAAAGGTACATATTGTTTAAAACATTCTGAATGGAATAAATTTTCTGAATATGCCTGCACTCCCAATGTCTTGATTTAATCTATCATCTGCTAAAAAAATACCATGTCCTTATGAAAGGTGTCTGCACATTGGAATAAAAGATAAGTGTAGATGCCCTCACAACTATGTACCAGCAACCAAAATCAAACATAAATGCATACCCTGCCAAGCAGTTGCTTAGATTTTATTGCATTTCTCCAAATTATAGTACAAGCTTTAATTTTTAATAAAACAGTTATTGCCTAGAAAAGTTAAAGCTCAAATTTTATTCCATGTCATCTCATACGTACAAAAACAGGGCCATAGAAAGAAACTTCAGGCTGCTAAACATTTCAACCATGGCATCGACAAAAGTAGTTCTAACAAACTAGACAGCAGTATTAGCAAAATTCAATTTGAATTTAATTTTTGCTGTTTTCACCTTTATAATTTCTCTTCAGACTGGCTGGAGTCTATAAAGATGAAATAGTTTCTTAAGTCCATTCAAAAAGTGTTTACTCTGATCAAGGTTGGTCACTAACAAGATCATCAATACAAATGGAGATCTAATATGAAATAATTAAAAAAATCCTCAAGGTGTAAATATACTACTTTGTAAGAAAACTCTCCTAGATCTTGGAATCTCTCCTTCATCACATTACTTCTAAAATCAAATAGTAACTTTACCCATTGATCCCCTTGTATACTCACTGCATCATTACAACATGATTACAACATTTTTATGTGACTTTTAGTAAAAGGTGTTAAAAGTATGCTTACAGAATTAATTAACCATTGCTGTGGCTTCAGACTATGTCCTTTGTTGCAGGATAATTTAAAAAAATTATGACTCTGATAGAATGTGCCAGAAATGCCAGGCAGCCATATTTCTTTCATACTGAAAAAGGCTTTCTATATATTTTTTCCAATTTGGTCAATATGCTTCCACTCATGGGTTTCCGGGATCCTTTACAACAATTTCTAACCAGGCTACACTGCAGTTCAAATGCTTTCTTCAAAATATGTCAGTTTGTCTCATACAGATTTTTCTCTGACAGAGGTACAAAGCAAGGCTGCCTTCTATCTTCTCTACTATTTTCAAAGATGGTGAGAGAGTAAAAAAAGGATAATCCAAACATAAGTAAAAGTTCACCTAAACAGCCAAAATTGGACCAGGAAGTCAAACGTTGTAGAAGCAAAAGAAACAATGGTCCAAAACCATCAGTTTATTATAAAACAACAAACAAAGCTTTCAAGTTAACAAACTCTTCTTCAGTATAGTGTTAAAATAGACAAGCTGTAATGCATCCATATATATATATAACATGCCAGCCAATAAAAACAACACAGTTCATCACACAGTATAAAAGCCTACAACCTTAAAATCAAACCTAATTCATATAACAAAGCATCAATTTGAAGTTGTCACATAAGAGTGTTTCTCTTTTAATAGTGGTTTCAAACTATTAGTGACATTTAGTCCTGCTGGGTGGTTAGCCCAAAAATAATTTATCCATTTATATTCCTCTATCTCTGTTTTATTAGCAAGGTCGCCACCTCTATTCCCTAGTGTGACTTGTGATAAAACATGAATTATAAAGCTATGCTGCACAGAATTCATCATTATATACTTTGCCAAGGCATTAGTTGGCACACCTCTTCTAATATCAGAGAGATGTGAGAAAATTCTTTCTTTTAACTTTTAGTTGGTCTTTCCAATATAGAATGCCTTGCAGGCTATACAGTTTGCTACATAGACTGCATCCTGGGTATTACATGTTGCATACTCTGTAAAGAATTTTTTTTATAAGTATGCAGATACATAAAATCATTAAATGTATTTATATAGCTACATAAATTACAACTGTAACATGGTGCAGTAGATCTCAAACAGTCCTTTCCTGCTATTTTAGGTTTACCTTCACTCAAGTCTTTGTAACATAGAAAATGCTTTAAGTTCCTTTCTCTTTTATATGTGAACTGAGGTCTTTCTCCTATAATTTTACTTAACTCAGTATCAGATTTAAATATAGTCCAATACTTCTGTAATACAGATCATATCTGGGATGTATGCCTATTATATTTCATTATATATCTAATAGGCCCCTCTCTATCTCTTTTAGTCATAGTAGGTTCAGAATTTTTAGTTTGAGATGAAATTCTTTCTTTCCTAACTACATATTTATTATTCTCTATCAGTTTTGTATAATAGGCTCTTACCCTAAAATCTGAGGCCATAGCTTCTAGGTCTTTCTCAAAACCATTATCAGTGTAATTTAACCTACTGGCCCTCAGAAATTGGCTTTTAACAACATTTTTATGGATATACCCAGGATGCATGCTTCGTGCATGTACATATCTTGTCACCTGCACATTCTTTTTATAAATGGATGTTTTAAAAGATGGATAGTTATGTGTAATATTAACTTCTAAAAAATGAATAGTTACATCTGAATAGGACATACTAAACAGTAGAAAACTAGTTATACTTTGAAAATGCTTCTACAAAGACTTCTAATTCTTCTATTGTCTCTTTTCATAGCAAAAAGATGTCATCCACGAATCTTTTATAAAAAAATCAAATTCGAGTTAAGAAACTTATTAGATTTATAAATGACCTGTTATTCCCAGTGTGCTAATACTATGTTAGCATAAGTATTAGCTACTGGGGTGCCCATAGCTACACAAGCCACTGATGAAAATAGTCCTTTCTGAACATAAATACATTATTAGCAAGCTATGTGTCTAACACAGAGTATAACATATTCATGTTGGTCACACTCAAGCTACTATGGTTACTAAGAAACTCTCTAACAGACTGTATTCCTATATCATTAGGTATGACTGTAAATAGCGACGTTATATCTAGAGTAACTAAAACCACTCTTGTAACACAGTTCTCTTTTGACCAGGTATGCAATGATGTTAAAAATTCATTTATGTCTTTAATAAAACTTTTACTATACTGTAACATACCATGTAGATCTTTCTCTAGATATTTAAATAGTGCAGTGGTAATCCATCTTTTCCCTAATACAATAGGTCTTATTGGTGGATCAGTAATATTTTTATGTATTTTTGGGAGACTGTAAATGTTTGGAATCACAAGGTGTGCTAAATACAAGTAATTATATAGCTCCGGTGTAATGGAGCATTCCATTATTTATTTATTTTTATTTGTTTCCAGTTTGATGACCGAGGAGGTCCACTGGGCTCAGGGAGCAATTTATCCATTAGTAAATCATATAAAAAAGTTTTCACTTTATAAACAATCACATGTAAGTGGATAATCTTCTTAAAAGTACTCTCATCTTCCAATAAATGCAACATCCAAGTAATATAATCACCAGTTTTCATAACTACTACTTTTCCTTCCTTGTCTGCTTGTTTAATTATTATATCGGGTCTATATTATATCCTCGAACACTTAAAAAAGTGAACGCTGTTTGATCGAACTTATTTTCATGAAACTGCAAAATATCGAAGCAGCAGAAACTCAAATTTTTTCCTAGGGAAAGAATTTGGTTGTCCGTTTCTGTTGCTTTGGTATTTTCAGTGTTATGGTGGAAAGTTACTGGTCAGATTCAGGTAAGCGTGCAATTATGTGGATGTAAGTGTTAGGGTGATTTAGGTGAGTTAGGGTTAGGGCTCGGGTTAGGTGTGTGTGCGATTGAGTGGACATGAGGGTTAGGGCAGATTTAAGTGAGTTAGGGTTAGGGAGCGGGTGAGGTGAGTGTGTGATAGTGATGGACCTTAGGGTTAGGGTTTGGGTTAAGGTAAGTGGGTAGTTAGTGGTGTGTGCATAGTTTAGTGTAGGGTTAGGTATAAGATTTTAGGTGTATGTGTGTGGATTACTGTTTGTTTGGTGTGCTTGTGTTGTGTGTATGTGTTTTGGATCAGCGATTTTTTTCCCTGGGAAAAAAATCGCTGATCTGACAGTTAGAGATTGTAAGCTTTCTCTTAAATTAGGTCGATCAATCAGCGTTCGCTTTTTTAAGCGTTCAATGATATAATATAGACCCATTATATAATTTCTAGTTAGTAGTTTGTTTAATGCAGTCCTTTCATCATATGTTAGATTATAGTATTTTTTACCACTTTTTTTACAAAACAATTCATAATTCATTCTCACACATTTTGTAAAACGCCTTAGTACATGCTGTACCATTAGGTATGAAAGTGCACATATAATTCATTCTCACACATTTTGTAAAACGCCTTAGTACATGATGTACCATTAGGTATGAAGTGCTGCTACATTTTAGCTGCAAATCATATTTACTTTCATTGTTTTTAAGCATATTTTTGGCTCTAAATTCCTTACAAAAAATCTAAGTTCTGATAAGGCATTATTGAGGTTGTCATTCATACCGAACTCCTAGGTGTCACTATTGATGAACACCTAACCTTCGACATGCACATTCACAATAATGTTAAAAAAGCACACCAGAAACTGGGCATTCTATATCGCCACAAAACTTACCTCGACTACTCTTCGAAACTTACCCTTGCCACCTCCTTCCTTCTCCCCTCTCTACTATATTGCACTCCTCTCTACAAACCTTCAGGCCAATCTAAAATCCAAACTTCAAGCTTGCTATAATAAAATTGCATGGTCTGTCACAAATGAACAACACACATCTCACCACTGCACCTCTCTTTGGCAACTGAACTGGCTAGAACAACCTCATCATCTCATTTATATACAACTAACTACTACCCATAAAATAATACACTACCCATCCACCTGCCCAGCTCTTTCCAATCTTTTCAATTTATACTACCCCAATAGACCCCTCCGGTCTGAAAATCAAATGCTTCTACAGGTACAGAAACCTAGCCTTACCACTGGACATTGCCTCAACTCCTTTTCCACTGCTAAGCTATGGAACTCTCTCCCACCCCCACTTAGATCAACTAGCAATACTCATATCTTCCAAAAAACTTTGAGACACTACCTCTCCTCCCACCGGTTATGTCCTTGTGCTAACACCTCTCAATCCATTACCTGATTTTCCATCCCAGCCTGTTCTTCACACTACTCTGCTTCCTTCCTCTCTTTTCACCTCCTATACCATCTTCTATATCTCCTCAATTGTTAATCCTCCTTCATCTCTCAAAAAAACTTTATCAATTTATTTTTTGCACAGCTTCTGTGCCTCTTTCTGTATCATCAATCACTCTGTACTGCTATTAGCTAGATTTAGTCTTATATTTTCCCTCTTCTTTGTGTACCTAAATTCCTAGGTAGTTGAATCAGTTATTATTGTTATATGTGTTTTTAGTCTATCGTACTGTATATATCACATTGTTACCTGAACCTTACCTGAACTTCTTCAGTTCACTCTGACATAACTGTTATTTTGTATTTAGTATTTTCATCTCATTGTATATATTGTAATGTTACTTATGACGTATAAACCTGTATGTATGTATGTATCTCTTTTGAACTTTTGTACTGCTACTTGTGCTTTATCAATCTATATGTATGTACCATTGTGGAGATTTTCTCCCTGGGCCTCCACTGAAAATGGGCAGTGTTACAGCCCAGTGGACTTTCCAGATAAATAATTGCAATAAATAAATAAATAGTTAGTTAAGAAAGAAATAATTTCATCTCAAACTAAAAATTCTGAACCTACTATGACTAAAAGAGATAGAGAGGGGCCTATTAGATATATAATGAAAAATAATAGGCATACATCCCAGATATGATCTGTATTACAGAAGTATTGGACTATACTTAAATCTGATACTGTGTTAAGTAAAATTATAGGAGAAAGACATCAGTTCACCTATAACAGAAAAAGGAACTAAAACCAGTTTCTGTGTTACAAAGACTTGAGTGAAGGTAAACCTAAAATAGCAGGAAAGGACAGTTTAAGATCTACTGTCCCATGTTATAGTTGTAATTTCTATAAATATATAAATACATCTAATGAATTTATACATCTACATACTTATAAAAAAAATTCTTTACAGAGTGTGCAACATGTAATACCCAGGATGTGGTGTATTTAGCAAAATGTATAGCCTGCAAGGCATTCTATATTGGAAGGACCAACCAAAAGTTAAAAGAAAGAATTTCCTCACATATCTCTGATATTAGAAGAAGTGTGCCAACTAATGCTTTGGCAAAGCATATAATGATGGACTGTGTGCAGCATAGCTTTAAATTTTATGTTTTATCATGACTCATACTAGGGACTAGAGGTGTCGACATTGCGAATAAAACAGGGATAGAGGAATATAAATGGATAAATTATTTTTGGGCTGACCACCCAGCAGGACTAAATGTCACTAATAATTTAAAACCACTATTAAAAGAGAAACACTCTTATGTGACTTAACTTCAAATTGATGCTTTGTTATATGAATTAGTAAAGTTTGATTTTAAGATTGTAGGCTTTCATACCATGTGATGAACTGAGTTGTTTTTATTGCCTGCCATGTGATATATATTGATGCATTACAGCTTGTCTGTTTTAACACTGTACTGAAGAAGAGTTTGTTAACTCAAAAGCTTTGTTTGTTGTTTTATAATAAACTGACAGTTTTGGACCATTGTTTCTTTTGCTTCTATAGATTAAAAAAAGGGACAGAGAGAGACATTTCAGTCTAGAAGGTCATATACTAAAAATAAACCACTCTTATGAAATTATCTTTTTTAAATATGATACTTTGCTCCTCCTTAAGTATAATTTATATTCCCTTCAGAAATTTACTAATACCTTACAACTATTTACAAGTTTATCTACACAGGCATTTAACCCACATATGTTTGCAGTTCTTACCCTAAATAGCTCTATTTTAATGCAATTATTGGTTCTTTATCCCTGTAATAATGCTCCAAATTCTTGGAATACATGTACCTCCCAACATCTACTTCTCTGTCAGTAGTTATACCAGATCAACTTTTCCATTTATTCCATTCATTCAACCGGTATTTTGTTTGTGTTTGTGTCTTTCGGCTTTTCCCAGTTAGGGGTCGCCACAGCGGAACTCCGGTCCGTTAATGATTGGCAGTAGATTTTTACATGCTGGCTTGCTGGGCCTAGTGCACAACCTTCAATGAAGGAACGCCCATTCATGCATGTCGCCACACAGAAGATGCTCTAACTGAGAATCGAACGGGCAACGTCTAACTGTGAGGCGACAATGCTACCGCAGCACCACCACCGCAGTCTAATTACTATAAATTACTTTTCAGCAAAGGTTAGGGTTAGTCAAAATTATTGTACTGTCAAAAATAATGTGCATAATTCAAACTGCTTAAACAATGATGAAATCAAGTATCATTCTTATGACACGATGCCAGGGTAATCCTATGGGCTAGGCTTGTAAAGGCCCCAGGGCCATTAGCCTAGTACACACCTATGAACCTATGACACATTAAAACAACATGGGTTAGCTATCAGCACTGTGCAAGATATGTCCGTAAAGGATGTTTAGGATTTTCAAATTTAACAACTGGATAACAAGGCTCCTGTCTAGAAACCATCATTATGCCTGTGCACCCCATTTACTGAGCAGGATGCCACACCATGCATTTCCCAGTAATGTCTCAGTCTCATAGCAAACATTATCATGTTCACAGCAATTTGGCAAGCAATATTTTTAGTGAAAGCCCTACCAAAATCCATTATTTGAAGTCATTATATGTCTTCCTGCTAGCACAGAATGCATCATCAATATTCAGTATTATTTCAAACCCTTGGCAAGTTCCTCCTACTCTTTAAAATATTGGTCTTTTTAAAACCCCTAGCAAATAAACAATTGTCATTTTGCTTCTGTCTAAATGTAATATCCCGAACAGCTAATGCCAAAATGGATTAAGAATCTGTGTAAGTTGTTCAGGCAATACTACATCACTAATTTGAGAACAACAGATAAATACACCCTTAATTCAAGTAATTGTTTATACATAGAACAAATCAGACATGTCCTGTTATGGACACTTTAAAAGGTTCAGTCTGATGGAAATGTGCATGTCTTAAACCTGAATGCATCCCTAAAAGATATTGCATTAAAATATTTCAATTTAAAGATAATTTATCGATAGCATACATAACACTCAGAGATATAAAAATCACCTTTAGTAAATATTAAAACTAAATAAATGAATAGTTCTCACATGGCTCAGCAGGTCCAGTTAAATCCTAGTTTTCAAAATTCTGCATGCTGACTCCTTTAATCCTCATTCTTTTATACATCATTGTTTAGATTTTTTTCCCCACAGGGCATTCCTAATTCCAAAACGTTTAGCAAAATATTTCCCATTTGGAAGTTATCAAGGAAAAAGCAAAATGCTACCTGGTAGGCATTTTCTCAAAATGCTCTAACATGAAACATTTTCTGTTTTAAATATAAGCTTTTCTGCAGATGCTGTGACCTGACAACTAACTTCTCACTTACAAATCAATTCATACTATTCTCTGATTCCTACATGCTTTGGAATAAAATAGAAACAGAGAAAGTTGGAAACAGTGAATAGAGCACCTCAGTGCCAACTATTAAATCTGAATATCCAACACTGTCAGAGGTGCAGTCAAGCTGAATACACAAAAGATCAAGCAGTCCACCAATCCACCATTCTTGGTTAATGCCAGCAAAAATAACGGAAACACGTCCCCTCACTTTAAACTTTATTCTCCATGTTTTTTGTCCGTTATAGTACTGAGATTTCATCAGAACATCATAAATTCTTTGAAAGCCCCTTCTTTTATAGCAGAAACAATAAAACACAACTTCCTAAGTTAATTAGCTTCCTTTTTCAAAAAAAAAAAAAAAAAATATATATATATATATATATATATATATATATATATATATATATATAATGTGTAAATCAAGTGACCATTAAAATCATATTGTTTTTCCTATATAATTAATATATAATTAAAAATATCCTAAAATAACGCATTACAAATCCACAGTGTTCTTGCCATTACTTTAAAATTAAAGTGTAATTAAATTGTACTCCAGAAAAAATATTATATGGAAAAGTTTAATCAAAGACAAATGGTAAAGTAGTTGTATGTATATATATATATATATATATATATATATATATATATATATATATATATATATATATATATATATATATATATATATATATATATATATATATATATATATATATATATATATATATATATATTTATATATATATATATATATATATATATATATATATATATGTATTTGCATATATTTAGACTGCAGTGGTGGTGCTGCGGTAGCGTTGTTGCCTCACAGTTAGACGTTGCCCGTTCGATTCTCAGTTAGAGCGTCTTCTGTGTGGCGACATGCGTGAATGGGCATTCCTTTGTTGAAGGTTGTGCATTAGGCCTGGCAAGCCAGCACGTAAAAATCTACTGCCAATCATTAGCGGACCGGAGTACCGCTGTGGCGACCTCTAACCGGGAAAAGCCGAAAGACCTTACTTACTATATGTATTTGCATATATTTATTGAAAAAGGAAGTTAAGTAATATAGGAAGTTGTGTTTCATTGTTTCTACTATAAAATAAGGGGCTTTCAAAGCATTTGTGATGTTCTGATGAAGTCTCTCTACTGTAAGGGACGAAAAACATGGGGACTAAAGTTTAAAGTGAGGGGGTGTGTTTCCGTTATTTTTGCTGGCATTAACCAAGAATGATAGATTGGTGGACTGCTTGATTTTTCATGTATTCAGCTTGACTGCACCTCTGACAGTGTTGGATATTCAGATTATTTATTTATTTCAGTTTGATTACCGGGGAGGTCCACTGGGCTTGGGGGCCTGTTTTCAGTGGAGGCTCGGGGAGAAAAGCTCCACATTAACAACAATTTTAATTACAAAAAAGAGTTCAGACACAGATAACATTACAATTAACAGTTTTGTACAAAAATAGACTACAATACCCATATCAGCTGGCTCAAAGCAAAAAGTATTAACAATTTCAGTTAAGTTCAGTGGGAAAAAGATTGTCATATGTATAGAAAGCAAAGAAAAGGTAAAGAAGAAAAATTGAAACATTAAAAACTTTAAATGTTTAGAAGCTTAATGCAATTAGTATTTTAGTTGAAGAGAGGAAGGTAAGGAGGTTTGTCTGGGTAGCTTAAGCAGAAGAGGAAAAAAATCCTTTAGTAGCTACTACATTTAGAATTGTAAGTGGGCTTAGAGGAGGATTAGGAAGGTATAGAGGTTAGCCTGGAGAGAAAGGGGAGGATAATTGGACAGGTGTTGGTTGAAGGGTACAGTTGCATATCCTATTTAGATAAAGGTGAGAATGAAGTTGGGTTTTGAAGTTGATTAGGTTGTTGCAGGTTCTTAGGGAAGTGGGTAGGGCATTCCATTTTTTAGCAAGGGTGAAGGATAAGAGAAGTTGGCCTGCTGGGCGCTTTGGTTTTTGTACTGTGATCTGGTTTAGGTGAGAAGATCTAAGGGATCTGAGGGGAGTATAGGGTTGAAGAATATTCGAAAGTGCAGGACAGTTATGGAACAGTAGTTTATGAGCTGTGGTGAGTTGGAGAAAGTTAAGATGATTTGGGAGTTCAAGCCAGTTTAGAGAGTGAAGGGAGGTGCAGTGATGCGAGGAGGATTTGGATTTAGTGACAAATTTAGAGATTTTATTGTAGCATTGTTCCAGTCTCGAGGTAAGGGTAGAAGATAGGTTAGTGAGCAGAGGAGCGCCATATAGTAGAGATGGAAGGAGGAAAGTAGAGGCAAGGGTTAGTCTAGTGGAAGGGGACAGAAAGTGGATGTTTCTATACAGTAGGCCAAGTTTTATATGTGTTTTTTTTTATGTTTAGTTGAATATGAGTATTGAATTTGAGCTGGTCATCTATTGTAACACCAAGAAGTTTAGTGGAGGTTACCATTTCAATTGTGGAGTTGTTAAGGCTGGTTATTTGGAAAAAGTTTTTCTCAAGAGATGTGGATTTGGAAGAGCAGTATCTTGGTTTTGTTGGCATTTAGGGAGAGATGCTTTTGGAACATCCAGTTTTCAGTGGTTGAAAATGCTGTTTGGGTTAGAGCTTGGAGCTCTGTTAGATAAGGGGCTTGGAAGATCAGAGTGGAATCATCAACATATTGCACAATTGTGGTGTTGGGGATGGCTTTATGAAAGTTGTTAATAAAGATATTGAATAGTAATGGGCCAAGAATGGAACCTTGGGGTACTCCGGTAGGGGTAGGAAGGAAGGTAGACATAGCTTGGCCCCACTTCACAGCTTGGGACCTGTTTGAAAGGTAGCTGGAGAACCAACAAAGAGCTTTTTGACTCAGGTTGAGGTCAGAGAGGTGGTTTAGAAGGAGGAAGTGGGAGATTGTGTCAAAGGCTTTGGATAGGTCTAGTAGAACAGATTACACTAAATTACCAGAGTCACGTGCAGAGTTCACAGAATGAAGGAAGGAGAGAAGGGCAGTGTTAGTGCTGTGTCCAGGCCGGAAACCATGCTGGGTTGGAGAGAGTAGTTAGTGTTCAGTAAGGAAAGGCATGAGCTGTAGGTGGATACATTTTTCTAGGATTTTGGATATAGGGGAGAGGATGGCAATGGGACGGAAATTGGAGATATTACAAATTTTGCCTCCTTTGTGAAGTGGAAGAATGAAAGCAGAACGCCAGAGTTTGAGTACATAGGATTTGAGTAGAGACCTATTTATTAGGATGCTGATGGGAAATGCTATGGAGTCAGAAGCTATCTTTAGGAAGGAGGAAGGGATGTCATCGGGGGCATTGGAGCAAGGCTTTAGCTTATATAGCAGTTTCTTTATTAGGTTGGTGGGTACTGGTTTGAGGTTGAAAATCTATGGGGCTGAAAAGGGAGAGGAAGATAGATTTGGGGGGGAAGGGTTGCTGTTAGTGAAAGTCTTGGTTAATTCGGCGATAGAGGAGGTGAAGAAGGAATTGAATAGTGAGGCAATTTCTGTGTCAGATTTGCTGGTGTCAGGACAGGGATTGTTTTTTGTACCTGGTGTAAGGAGGGAGTTAATAGAGTTCCAGAACTGTTTGGGATTTTTTGTGTGGTTTTCCTGTAGTTTGATGTAGTAGGATTTTTTATCTGTAATGACTAGTTTTTTGGCAAGATTTCTTAGTTGTTTAAACTTAAGGAACATATAGAATAAAATAGAACCATCTGATCTGAGTTTTTCTGGCAGCCAGGAAAATGTATGACAAGACAATCAGAATCGGTGGAATTACATTTGTAGTGCGGTCTGTTTTGTTATTGTTAAGCTATATCTACTTAAATGTAATGTACAAGACGAAAATGAAAACTTTTCAGTATTCTGTGTCACTGGGACTAACCATGCAGAAAGATTGGAAATGACAGAACTCAGAACTTCCAGAAGTGAGTAGAAGGAATTGTTTTGAAACCTTCTGTGATGTTTAAGCCTGTATCCATTTACGTCTAACCTTCCTTTTCGTTATTTAAAATGAGAACAAATAATAGAATAAAAAAATGTATTGAGCTGGAGTACACCTTCACCTTATTCAGCATTTATTTACTTAATTATTGTTTTTTTATTATCATTTAAATGAGGATTGAAGAGGGGAATGCATGTGAACATATTTTACTGTGGCTGGCTTAGCCCTTTGCTGTGCTTGATGCCAGCTGCCCACAGAGGGTATTTCAGTGCTTGTTTATTTCATCTCTTGGTCACATGTTCCTAATCTGCAGCTGGCTGTAGAGGTGAGTGGGTGGCAGCCTAGCAGCTGAGTGACATCCCTGAACTTCCTCACTCCCTCATACATGGATCATACTGTTCCACTGGCAGGAAGCAAAACTATCTCCTTGGTTTTGGCAACTAGGTTTTGATTTATTTCCTGTCACTGGATTCAGAAAGGTACTGGTCAAACATGGACACCAAAGTGGAAACTTTGAATTCCTCAAATATCTTAGGCTGTATATAAAAAAGTGGTGTAGATGAAATATTATGGTGCAATAAATAAACGCAAAGAAAACAGTGTAGATTTTAGAACAAAGCATTTCACTGGATACCCATGTGTAATAATGTTTTTTTTTTAATTCAGATCTGAATAACATCTTAGACATTTTGTGACCACATGAGGTTGTAATGAGTTACAAATAATTATATGTATAAACTATATGATGAGATATTCGGGTAAATTAACATATACCCTTAAGAAAAACAGAAGGTGAAGAATAAAAATGTTTAATACTTCAATGAAATTAATGGAGCCCATGATTCATAGCATTGATTTTTCACAATTTAGGTTACATGGCTCAGGGGTGTGTATTTTTTTGACATACCTTTACTCAGATGAGGGTGGGCCTCTTTGATTTCTTTTATTGTAGTTTGTTGAAACAATAGACACTTATATTGTGGAAGCCATCAGTGCATTGTATTCAAGTTTTTTTTTTTTTTTTTTTTACTTTTTCATGCTGTTGTATCACCATTGAGTTGATATATATAAGTTAACAGAGTAATGGAGGACATAGGGGGTGTGTATAGACAGTGTAGGTGGCTTGCTTCTTGCAAAAAGAAAACAAAAAAATATTTTGTTTTCTTACATGTTTTAAACTTATACATCTTAACAAAGCTATGGAACATATCATCATGGAAATCATAAGCAAAGACATTGGGAATCTCCAGACACTGGATCCTACTCAGTTCGGCTTCGTTAAGGGCAGATCTTGCCTCTTGAACCTGGTCGACTTCTTTGAAACAGTTACCAAAGCCATAGATAAAGGGAAGGTAGTCCACACAGCCTACCTGGATCTCGCAAAGGCCTTTGACACAATACCCCACTCGGGCATCATAAATAAGCTCACCAGCTTAAATATCAACCACTATGTCACAAGATGGGTCACAAACTGGCTCAGGGATAGAACCCACATGGTCAGAATAGCAGGTGCCATGTCAGACTTTAAACCAGTTACAAGTGGTGTCCCACAAAGCTCAGTCCTGGGACCTCTCTTGTTTGGTATATATTTCTCCGAGGTACAGGCTAACACGGGTGGACTATGGCTGACCAAGTTCGCAGATGACTGCAAACTGGGTGCTATAATCGACTCTCCGACTGACACAAGCATCCTCCAAAAGGGTCTCACAGAGATGGATAACTGGTGTCAGAGCCATGGCCTAAAGCTAAATGCCAAAAAGTGCATAGTCATCCCCTTTGGAAAAAATAAAGTGCCCACAAATTACCACATAGGTGGTAATCCATTAAGTACGAAAGAAGTAATTAGGGACTTGGGGACCCAAGTAGATAGCAATCTCTCCTTTGACAATCACGTTGACAAAACAGTTAGAAAGACCTTCTATATAGCCCCCCTTATCATGAAAGGGTTCACATCTAGAACAAGAGAGGTCATTGTGCCCCTCTACTCATCACTTATCAGGCCCATAATTGAGTACAATGCCCCGTTTGGGGTGTACCTTACCCGACACCTTCAGCAACTGGAAAGACCCCAAAAGTATCTCACCAAGAGGATCAAGGGGCTCAAACAGATTCCCTATGCAGTTCGGCTAAAGAAACTCCAGCTCTACTCAGTTGCGTACTGCCTACTCAGAGGCAATCTGTGTCTGACGTATAAAGCCATGTCCAACCCAGAATTAATGGACATGCTTCACCTCAGGAAATCTAAATCCCTTAGAGCTACATGCTCCAGGGACCTGAACCTCAGCACAGAAATAAATAGGACATGTTGGAGGGACTGATCCATATCCCAGAGGCTCCCCTCACTCTGGAACAAAATCCCAATCCATGTCAGGCAGAGCCCCTCACTGACCCTCTTCAAGAGAAATCTTGACGAATGGATGGGAGATCGTAAGTTTACCCCTGGGGTTTCTTTTGTGTCGCTGCTTGACAGAGGTACAGTAAACAAACCTTAAAAGGGCTACCTTCTGTGACCTACTATACAGAGGCACAGTCAACTAATCTAAAAGGATGGCGAAAGCCAAACATACTCTGGCTAGGCTTATAAATGCCCTAGGGCAGATAGCCTAGTATCAACCTATGAACCTATAAGAAAAAAGTGATAATGCATAATTCATGTATGGATGACTTGAACAAACTTAAAGAAAGACATTTTGAAGCTTAAAAGTTCTGGATGCAGAGAGCAGCCTTTTTGAAGAGGATAAAAGGCATTAAGTTAATTTAGTAATGCCTGGGACTTGCACAGAATAGTTTTTGCACAGGTGTGTGTGTGTGTGTGGGGGGGGGTTATTAAGTGATATCCAGCTTAGACCACATTTGTTTAAATGGGCAGGCTAGTTGGACTAAGCAATCTATATCTGTAACTGATGCCGACATCTATTTTCCTGTACTATATCAGTGGGGATGCTAGATAAAGATTGTGAGTAATAACAGCAATAAAAGAAACCAAATTAGTGTGTAATCTAAATAAGCAGTGGATGAGGAACAGTTTGCACAGGGTATTTTGTCTCACACCAATTTCATCAAAACAAAACTATTAGTGTGCCCCTATGGCCCTTGTTTTTCAATTAAATTCTGGTATGAAATCTTGACTAAATATATGGCATTGTACTTTTCATGGTGAAGAAAAGGCTGAAAATATTTAGTCCTATTTCTATAATATGCTTCATAGCTAACAATATACAGAATAAAGACTGGTTGCTGTACATTGCTCAGTTTTAACATATACCCAAGAGTTTCAAGGGGGATTCATAAAGGTAGCATGACGTGTACACAGCTGTCCATGTACCCCTGCACCTTTGTGGTATTCAGCAAGTGCTCTTAAATGGTGCTGTACAGTCTCCCAACATGAAAACATGCAGCACCACAAAGGGCTGGCCCCATGGCCATGCTGAATACTAATGCTGCATTACCGGGGGAGAGGCATATTCTAAAGAGCTATATGGTCGCAGCCCAGTACTGCTCCCAGGAAGCACTCTATATGGCCAAGTGATTCAAGAAAGAGGTTGGCTGTGTAGATCAGCACTATGCCCATCACAGCATGGTAGCTAACACAGCCAAAAGACCCTGTTCAACCACTGAACACGAATTTGGTGGGGGAGAACCACTTCACAAGACACCAGGACTTTAAAAGTAACATAATAGCACCAACATCAAAACAGGGATCGGGGTGGGGAATGGGAGGCACCAGTGGACATCATGAAGAAAGGTGCAAAGTGCCAAACTGGCACCAATTTTACTACGGGGACCATAGGATTGAGGAATACAGTGCTGTACTGGCACCAACATTACTATGATGATTGGGGGGGTGGGATGAAGCACTGTACACCAGGGAGAAAAGTGCAAAGGGCAGTGATAGTACCAACATTATTATGGAGATCGTGACGGAATGCTTTAAGTGCTGTGATGGCACTAATGTTATAACTGGTATTGGTGGGTGGGGGATACACTCGATACCAAGAATTACTCAGTAAAGTGGCCTAAGCCATAGGTAAGCATAACAGGGATGGAGAGACCACCATATACACTGCTGTAATGACACTAACAGTATTACAGATATCAGGAGGTGGGGGGCAACACTGGACAACAGGGATAGGTAGTGTAAGGGCACAACCTTCATCCAGGTGATGGGGGGGTGGGGTGGAGAAAACAACTAGACTACCAGGAAAGACTCTTTAAGGTACCATAATGTCATCAATAGTGTATTTGGTATCAAGGTTGGGTGACATACCAGACACATGGGCCTAATACATACAGACCACAATAAGATTAAAGTACGACAGGTGTGGGGGAACATTGGAGGGTAGGACAGGTACAGGGACTGTTGTGTGTGTATGTATGGTTGCTTTTATTTGTGTAACTGTGTGTAACTGTGACTGGAGGGGGAAATCCACTGCCTGCACAAGCAGCAGGTTATTACTGCAACATGCAGATCACCCATGGTCTACATGTAGTGGTAGTAACTGCGATTCAGGAAACATGCAAATTAGCCAATACTGAGGTCTTCCCTTGTCATGGGTAGCATGTTCCTGAATCACAAATGGGAATATCATGCTGGAAAGGTCTTTCTAGCCTGAGATGTATGGCTTGCAGTAGGAACTTTAATGGATATTTTAAATAAACTACTCAAATGAGCAAACATCCTTGGATGAGATGCTGCATAAATCATGAGGTCAAAGTCTGATGGGTACATTTAAAGCACCCTACCATAATGGTGCCCATGAAAAATACAGTCAGGGTCCAGAACACAATATTTTATATTTTACACCAATTGGAAAATGAGAACATTCAGGAGATGCAGTTGTCATTTTTATGTTGGCACATTAGTACAACTGAAAGTCCTGATACAAATGTCTGCTTTTGGTGATGTGCTGTAATGTGGCATATGGTGGCAACAGTTAGTATTTATTAATTGTATGCAGTAACATTACAAAATTTATGTGGAAAAGATATGTATTGCTGGCAATACTACTAAACAGTCCATATATACACCATGACAGATGGCATCTTGTATATTATATGTACAAATAATTTTCCAAAATTTAGAATGCATTTCTTTCTTTTTAACAAGAAATTTACTGTATGACAGGTCCTTAATTCCACCCAATGCGACTCAACCCCATCTTAGGATGAGCAGTTCTGTCACATATCAAACCAAACATTTAACTGATAATGCATATAATGCCTAAAAAAACAAGGTTAACCAAAATGTTATTATTTGAGAGATGTGCACATTGTAATTATGACAAGAGAGCCAGAATACAGAGAGCACTAGGGCATAATCCGCCTTCTAAGGAATTAGGCTGTCCTAACTGTGGAAGGTATTATCATTTACAGTGTATAAATAGTTAACCAATAAATAGAAATTATATTAAGAATAGACTGTGGTGTCTGTTTGGCAGGAAGAATAACTATAATTATCAGGGCTGATTAGCATAATTTAGTTAGAATAAGAATGATAAAGGTAGAAAAAGAACAAAACTGGCAGTAGAAAGTGAGAACAAATTTTATCCTCACGAGAATGGGAAAGCCTTAAATGGACCGAAACAGAGCACAGTGGTGACTTAGTAAAGAGAAGGTTATGATACTATATACGCTATTTAGCTGTAGATCTATGTAGCGTCAAGTCAAGCATTAGTTCTTAATATATAGTTCTAATGTAGTTAGGAGCACATGGAGTAACTGTATGCCCTTAAGGCAAGCATTTGCATGATTGTTTAGATTAGATGGTGAGAAAGGAAAGACTTTATGCCGACTGGTGGTTTAGATTACAGGGCCATAATGAGTGTTCAAACCTGTTAGTAGCCATTCCCTAAGGAGTGCCAGATACAAAGAGGAGATCAGGAATCACATGAAATAATTTTTCCTGTAATATCCATGAAGAGAGATGTAGCACATTAATTATAATAGAGATAATAGAAAAGAGGGTTTTAGATTACAGCTAGTAACTTGAAAGCAACACATTTTTACTATAACCATCAGAAATGCACTGCTGTTGATTAGTTCTGTATTAGACATGGATAATCTTTGCAAATCCTACCTGAGCCATATAGAAGATGCGGATATGGATAAAATGTAAAGAGATCTAACTGTCATGTAGGTACATTATCATGGAAAGTAAACTGGGGTAAGATCTGGGATCACTACAAAAGGAACAGATTATATATAAGGTACTGATTACTAGCTCTCTGTTACCTATTTCTACCCAGTGAGGGGTAGAGATGAGATGCCATCCCATACTTGGGGATGGGAGAAGTAGAACATAGCAGTATACAATTTCTTACCCTATTCCCTAGAAGGAAAATATTTATGTAATGCTTATGGAATTTTTAGAGGTGGGCCCACTAAGCAGATCCTGTGCTAAGCTAAGTTGCTAGCACATTTCCAAGGACTGCTTTTAGAGAAACATTAACACTACATCCTCCAGTTATACTGGAACTGTAATTAAAGAATGGAGCACAAATACTGTCCTACTAATGACTTATTTTATTTTTCTGTCTGATATATATATATATATATATATATATATATATATATATATATATATATATATATATATATATATATATATATATATATATATATATATACATACATACATACATGCATATATATGTGTATATATCTATATATATATATATATATATATATATATATATATATATATATATATATATATATATATGGGTCCCCTACAGAAGGATGACAGCTGAGAAGACTGAAACCCACATAACGGACACCACATGGTCGACAATCAAAATGCTGACAATGGGGAAATGGTATGTCTCCGTAGTGCGGAATGGAAAGATTTCCATTCCTGCACTGTAGTGCAATCTCGGAGTTGGTATATTAAAGTTACGGGGGGTGTGGGGGGCAGTAATTACATTGTCTGTGTTTCGATTGTCGACCATGTGGTGTCGGCTATGTGGGTGTTGGTGTTTTGCACTGTCAAAATGGTATTCCTTTTCTGTGGCTCTCAAACATTTATCTGCATTGTATATGGTTATACAGTACTTTAATCACTGGAAAGAAAGTAAATTACATAAAATTACCAGTGTATTTTGCTATTTATTAATGTTTCAAGGACAATAATTGCAATCCTTAGAACGGGGGAACATATATAATGTTTATGTTTGTGGCATCTTGGACTACTCCCCTTTCTATGAGCTGCAGTTATCTCACAGTATACAGAAGTTGTAGGAGTATGGGGGAAATCGATCATGCCAGGGGGTGCATGTAAATACTAGGGGTATGGCAGACACCCCTCATGCCCGAGGGTGCATGTAAGCAGTAGGGGTATGGGGAACACCCCTAATGCCAGGTAGTGCATGGGCTGCACTTACCTCAGAGTTAATGTACATAAGTAGTAGGAGTACAGGGGACACCCATCATACCCTGGAGTGCATGTAAGTAGTAGGGGTATGGGGACACCTCTTTATGCCAGGGGGTGCATGGGCTGTATTTTTTATATATGACTCACAATTTATTTTTCATACTTTCAGGACCTGCATTTTCAGGTCTCACAGTTGTGATAGGATGTGTTTTATGTTTCATTCAGTGCAAAGCTATTCAATGGCACTTCAAACAGTAGTTTTCAGAGAAGTCAACTAGAAAAGAGCTATACAATAGTGCCTTAACGGAGATAGGGTTAGCATGAACCCAAATAGTTATAAGGGCAAAGAGGATATGCCTCCCTAATGAAGGGGAGACTGAAGAGTAAGCATCTGCTGAGAGAGAGAAAGAAATGGGAAGAAATTTGATGAGCTAAAATTGAGTAAGTAAAGGATGTGCATATCAGAGAGTAATGGATATGGCTGATGAGAGGGTGAGAATCACAACAGCAGAAATTCATCGGTACTCAAACTGTAGTGGCAGGGGGAAACCAAGTGTATACTGTGCCAAAGGACCTATTGGTTTAGCTTGGGGAGGGGAACTTGGGGCATGGAGCTATAACCATTAGAAATACTCTATAAAATACAAATTTATTTATGGAAAAAATATGCAGATGGTCACTGGGGAGACCAAATATAGATGACTTTGAATGAAGGAGAAAGCACTCTCCCAGTGCAGCATACACAAATCCTTCAGAACACTGGAACCTCAGGAGCAACACACAACAATGTGCTGAACTGGTAGTTAATGGTGCCACTTTCATCAAGCCTGGTAATATAACAAACCTGTTAGCGGGCAAATCCATTTCCAACTTTACACCCCTTTCACCCTCAACCATCCTTCCAATAATACCCTCAAACATAACCCCTCTAACTGTAACTAGGGAGCATGTACTGGCTGCACTCACTAAAACCAAGAACATCACCTCAGTGGGCTCTGATAACATCCCAGGATGCCTTCTGAATAGTCTAAAATATGACTTATCCCCTGGAGTCATTATTTAACTATAGTCTTAAAACAGGCTTTATGCCACATGAATGGAGGACTGTGGCAGTCATACCCTTTCATAAGGGAAGACCTTTAACAGATCCTGGAAACTACAGACCAATTAATCTTACTAGTCTTATTTGCAGAACCCTTGAAAGATTTGTCATGGAATTATCACCAAGTACATGGGAGACCTCCAGACACTGGATATATCCAAGTTTTGCTTTGTCAAAGGAAGTTCAGGCTTACTGAATCTGGTAGACTTCTTTGAAAAGGTTAGTAAGCAAAGGAGGAGAGGAAAACTGTGCCTACTATCTACCTAGATCTGGCTAAGGCATTTGATACAATACCACACTTGGGCATTGTCAGCAAACTTACAGAAATAGGTATAAACCCTTTTATAACATGCTGGATAATTAGCTGGCTCACTGATAGGACCTAGGAGGTTAACATATCCCCTGAGGACATATCTAATATACTAGCTGGGAATATTAGCTGTAAATTTGCTCTTTTACCTCACCTTAACTTTCTTCAGCTTGTTAGCATAACCACACTACTCTCTATGATCGCTTCTTAGCAAATCCTGAATGCTCTCTTCAAATCCAAAAAACTTGCTCCAAGGATCCTGATAAGGTGTAAGGTAGCTTATTGTCGGCACCAGACACTGTCTGGTAAACACATTAATAAGCCTATTCAAGCTTACCCTCTACCCTGGATTCATGCCAGAGGAATGGAGAACTGTGGTAGTCAGCCTTACTGATCCAGAAAACTATAGACCTCTCAGCCTCACCAGCCTTATCTGCTAAGCATTATGATACATCACTATGGAACTTATTAACAAGGACATATGAGGTCTCCAAACTTACAGCCAAGCCACTTTAGCTTACTTAAAAGCAGATCCTGTCTCTTGAAACTGGTGGGCCTCTTTGAACATATCACTGATGTATTAGACTTGGGCAAATAGGTTCACGTTGCCTAATGGGACCTGACCAATGCCTTTGATATCATCCCACATTCTGACGTTACTGATAATCTAATCAAACTAAATGCAACACTTATGTTACCTGCTGGATAGCAAACCTGCTAACTCACAGAACCTGATCTATTAATGTGGGAGGCATGCTGTCTTTGAAAAGAGTAGTTACCTAGGGAATGGTTCTAGTACCACTTCTCTTTGGTATTTACTTCTGTGATTTCAGCATTGACATCAAAGGTCTGTTGTTGATCAAATTTGCAGATGACTGCAAACTTGGAGCTGTCATTAACTCCTTCATCTGGCTTCCAGATTCTCTATGAAGGACTAATATGCACCAATAAATGGTACATGGATCATGGCCTAAAAGTAAATGCCAAGAAATACAGCAATGTGTCCTTTGAGAAAACATGACACCTGTGTACCTACCAAATGGGTGACATATTTTTGAAAGGTGACTCAGCCATTAGGGATCTGGGCACTTTCATTAACAATGAACTATATTTTGATCACCATGTAACCACTATTGTTAAGGAAATCCTTTTATCTAGCTACACTAATCAAACTGGGAATTTCACTCTACTCCTCCTTCATCTAGGCCATAACAGAGTACTATGACTCTTTAGTATGCACTTGTCTAAGCATATGACACAATTTGAGAGACAGCAGCATTTCCTCACTGTCATAACTATGAGCATGTCTTCAATGACCTACCCAGACTGTCTTAAAGTGCTCTCTCTGTCCTGTTTTCTACAAACTCTTGAGAGGTGACCTCTTTCTAGCCTTGAAGGATCCAGTCTTATGTAGATCTACTAGTGGCATATATATATATATATATATATATATATATATATATATATATATATATATATGGGATCCGTCAATATGTTTGAAGTTTCAGTACTTCGAACCCCACTTCACCAAGTCCACTTGTTTGAAGTAGTGAAACTTCAAACATTGACCTCGGCAGTCACACTACAGTGCGGAATGGGAATATTCCCTTTTCCCTGCTGTAGTGTGATTTTGGAGTTGGTATATTTAAGTAGGGTGTGTGGGGGGCACAGGGGCGCTTGCCCCCCTGAAAAAAACATGTTTTAGTGGGTTTTTTTTGGGTAGCCCAGGGATCTAGACTTCAGCGAAAGTGCACTTTCGTTTAAATGGACTTTTGCTGAAGTGTAGGGTCTACTACTCTATTTCGAAGAAGTGTATTTTCGATGTAAAGCAGTAGACCCATACATACATATATATATATATATATATATATATATATATATATATATATATATACTACTGTACGTGGTGGAACGAGTGAAGAAGAAGTGGGATTGGCAGCGAGATGAAGAAAGTAGACAGTAGTATAAGGAGATGAGCCGTATGATGAAGAGAGAGGTGGCTAAGGATAAGGGGGTCTATATTATATCCTCGAACGCTTAAAAAAGTGAACACTGGTTGATCAAACTTACTTTCACGAAACTGCAAAATATCGAAGCAGCAGAAACTCAAATTTTTTCCCAGGGAAAGAATTTGGTTGTCCGTTTCTGTTGCTTCGGTATTTTCAGTGTTATGGTGGAAAGTTACCGGTCAGATTCAGGTAAGTGTGCGATTACGTGGATGCGAGTGTTAGGGTGATTTAGGTGAGTTAGGGTTAGGGCTCGGGTTAGGTGTGTGTGCGATTGAGTGGACATGAGGGTTAGGGCGGATTTAAGTGAGTTAGGGTTAGGGAGCAGGTGAGGTGAGTGTGCGATAGTGACGGACCTTAGGGTTAGGGTTTGGGTTAAGGTAAGTGGGTAGTTAGTGGTGTGTGCATAGTTTAGTGTAGGGTTAGGTATCAGATTTTAGGTGTAAGTGTGTGGATTTCTGTTTGTTTGGTGTGCTTGTGTTGTGTGTATGTGTTTTGGATCAACGATTTTTTTCCCTGGGAAAAAATCGCTGATCTGACAGTTCGAGATTGTAAGCTTTCGCTTAAATTAGGTCGATCAATCAGCATTCGCTTTTTTAAGTGTTTGATGATATAATATAGACCCGGATAAGGCGTATGGAGAGTTGTATCAAAGGGTGGACATTAAGGAGGGAGAAAAGCACCTGTACCACTTGGCTAGACAGATGGATTGAGCTGGGAAAGATGTTTAGCGGGTAAGGGTGATAAAGGATAATGAGGGAAACGTACTTACAAGTGAGGAGAATGTGTTAAGCAGACAGAAAGAGTACTTTGCAGGGCTGATGAATGAAGAGAGTGAGAGAGAAAGAAGGTTGGATGATGTGGGGATAGTGAATCAGGAAGTGCAGTGGATTAGCAAGGAGGAAGTAAGGATAGCTATGAAGAGGATGAAGAATGGAAAGGCTGTTGGTCCAGATGACATTCCTGTGGAAGCATGGAGGTGTTTAGGAGAGATGTCAGTGGAGTTTTTAACCAGATTACTTAATGAAATCTTGGAAAAGTGAGAGGATGCCTGAGAAGTGAAGTGTTTTGGTACTGATTTTTAATAATATGGGTGATATGCAGAGCCATAGTAACTACAGAAGGATAAAATTGATCAGTCACAGCACAAAGTTATGGGAAAGAGTAGTAGAAGCCAGGTTAAGAAGGGAGGTGATAATTATTAAGCAACAGTATGGTTTCATGCCATGAAAGTGCACTACAGATGTGATGTTTGCTCAGAGAGTGTTGATGAAGAAATATAGAGAAAGTCAGAAGGAGTTGCATTGTGTCTTTGTGGACTTAGAGAAAGCATATCACAGGGTGGCTAGAGAGGAATTGGGGTATTGTATGAGGAAGTTGGGAGTGGCAGAGAAGTATGTAAGAGTGGTACAGGATATGTACGAGGGTAGTGTGACAGTGGTGAGGTCTCTGGTAGGAGTGATGGATGCATTTAAGGTGGAGGTGGGATAACATCAATGGTCATCTCTGAGCCTTTTCTTATTTGCAGTGGTGATGGACAGAATCATACAGGAGGCCCTGTGGACAGTATGATGTTTGTGGATGACATTGTGATCTGTAGTGAGAGTAAGAAACAGGTTGAGAAGACCTTGGAGAGGTGGAGATATGCTCTAGAGAGGAGCGGAATAAAGGTCAGCAGGACTAAGACAGAATATGTGTGTGTGAATGAGAGGGAGGATAGAAGAATGGTGAGGATACAGGGAATAGAGTTGGCGAATATGGATGAGTTTAAGCACTTGGGATCAACAGTTCAGAGTAATAGAGAGTGTGGAAGAGAAGTGAAGAAGAGAGTACAGGTGGGATGGAGTGGGTGGAAAAGCGTGTCAGGAGTGATTTGTGACAGTAAGAGTGAAAGGGAAGGTCTATAAGAGGGTAGTGAGATTAGCTGTGTTATAAGGGATGGAGACGGTGGCATTGAAAAAAGGCAGGAGTCAGAGCTGGAGGTGGAAGTGTTAAAGATGTTAAGATTTGCCTTGGGTGTGATGAGGATGGACAGGATTAGGATTCAGTATATTAGAGGGTCAGCTCAGGTTGGACAGTTTGGAGACAAAGCCAGAGAGGTGAGATTGCATTGATTTGGACATGTGCTGAGGAGGGATGCTGGGTATATTAGGAAAAGCATGTTACGGATGGAACTGCCAAGTACAAGGAAAAGAGGAAGGCCTAAGATAAGGTTTATGGATGTGGTGAGAGAGGAAATGCAGGTGGCTGGTGTGACAGACCAAGACGTAGAGGACAGGAAGAAATGGAAACAGATGATCTGCTGTGGTGACCACTAATGGGAACAGCCGAAAGAAGAAAAAAAAAAAAAAAAATATATATATATATATATATATATATATATATATATATATATATATATACACACACACACACACACACATACATATATACATAGATATCTATTGGAATCCGATTTTTGGAACAGACTTGCTTTGGATATAAAGGAAAGTAGCTGCTGACCCACTTAAAGTGTATCATGGATGCATGGATGAACAATCATAAATACACCGCTGGTCTGTCTCCTCAAGCCTTCATTGAAAGTGGTTAAAATAGGTATAAATTGGCCATGTCAATACGTACCTAAGATTTGGGATATCATAGCTAGGTTACTCATGGTCTTCTGGATCAACAGCCTAAAATTAACACATGAACCCAAATTTGACTTAATCCTCAGTGTGCAGATACAGAAAGAGTATGGTGTGTTACATTCCTGCATGTTACCAGAAATAAAGCCATGAATGCATTTAACTCTTTTACTTTCCTTTAAAAGCAAAAAGATAAAATAATAGCTATAAGAAAAAAAATTCACTTATTATTGTGATCTTAAGTAGAATTTACTACTTATTAACCATTTGCTCATTACAAGGGTACAAAGTTTTATAGCGACTATAGATGTTTATATTACTGAGATGAGACATTCAGAGACTGTGAAAATGGTTAATTGCAGGGTTCATTGTGAGACAGAGTGCTTTGTTGTAGAAGAAATGATGAAACCAATGGAAGGCTTTTAGGAGAAACAGACCTAATCAATATTAGAAGCTGTGAATATGGGGAAAGCAACTAAAGTTACTAGTATACCTTTAAAACAGATAACTGAGGGAATGTATGTGCATGTGTTTAAGATAAAATGTGAATTAAAAAAGCATGATAAATAATGTGAGGATATGCTGCAAAATTAATGGATATGAAAGTAAGTCATGGGTGAAGGCATTCTGCTAATAATGGAAACCAGACAAAGGTTCATGCAATTAAAATTTGACTTTCATGCACTAGGCATGGCTAGAAGTATATCATGACATGAAACATTGTTACGGTTCCAACCAATGTTTTTATAATAAATTTTAACTTTAAAACTTAAATTGTTAAAAGTTAACACTCTTTTTATATAAAAATAAATCTGACAGGCTGTAACACAGTTTTAAATATTATACTGGCTTCAATACAAAATGTTTCCAATTATTACATTATATGCACAGCGCGATAGTCTGCTAGTTTATTTTACTTCCCAGTTTCAAGGTATAATATTTTTTCTTATCTTATAAATGTTTAAACGATGCTACTGTTAATTCTAAACATTTGTATTACTGATGTTAAATATGAGTGTAGCTAATTCCTCTTTATTACCACATAGATATTGTCAATGTTTAGAACCCAATTTTTTTTGAATAATTGAATTCTGACTCCTCATATTCACTGCATCCAAAGACAGTATGTGGTAAATTTCCCTACTTCAGTACTGCACACACACACAGAACAGAACCAATTTTTGTTTTCTAAACCTATTTTGCATAATTTCAAGCCTGTATTTTAAACTTACATCTCATATGCATGTATATCATATAGCTATGTTTTTCATATTAAGCATAAATTATGTAGTATTTTGTATTATTATTTAACTTGCATATAAAACTGAATATCTGTTTTTGTAAGACAATTATTCTGCATGCATTATTGCCACAATTTCAGTGTTTACTATGTAATTTGCTCCTACCCTTTTCTAAAGGTCCCATATCCAATTTTTTATCTCTTTATAATATTCAGTACTCCAAATATAATCAGTTTAGACTTTTATTTCCATGTTCTGGTAATTATGTACTTTTTTTGGATGCCACTAGAATTTAACTTAACAAGGCCTAACTATGTCTAAACAATTCAGATGCTGTATATCCCAGCTCAAAAAATAATTTCCTTAGCTACACCCATTTGCTCACCCAATATTTCATACAGAGTATGTTATGGGGAATTTTTAATGTCTGCCAATTCATTATATTCCCAAAACATATGATTTCAGTTACCTCTTTCTTCCCCATCTAACCTTGAACATTTGGTATTTACCTCAGGAATAATTATTTGGAGTCTGGTAGGGGTATAGCAATACCAGTGCAAACACTTCCAAGAATATGTCAGTCCATTGTTTCCTTGTGAATTGATTATCCAGTCTCTCTCTTCCCAAACTTTTTAACCTCCTTTGATTGGTTCTTACAGTTATCATGGAATATTTTATATGCCCTACTAATAAACTTTTTTAACAGCAGCTTATGTTCTAGATTTGGCTAACAACTCTACCAGAGCAGGTCTTTCACTTAGGATTCCCCTGTCTCTTTCTCTTTGCCTATCCTCTGATATCAGTACCTCATAGGGAAAGCAGTCTCTGCCTTGCAGTCCAAATGTGTTCTCAGACTCTTCTCATTCTGTTTCCCATTCTATTACATTTCCCTCTCTAGTTATTTCCTCCAAATACTTTGGTTTCATTGCCAGTTTTCTCTAATAAGTTCCAGACCCCTCTTCCTATTCTTTGTACCCCAAATTGCAGTCATCCTGATTGGCAAAATCACCTTTCTCTATTCTCTTGTTGGCTTAGTTCTTAGAATAATTTCTGCTACTTTATGAATATAATATTCTATATGGCTGTTGTTATTCTTCTTAAGGATCTGCATCCATAATCCCACTCTCTCCTTATTTCTTGAATCCCCCCACTTCATCGTCATCATTATCCCTTTCCACTGTGAATTACAGTTCTCTGCTTATGTTATGAGCCTTAATTGTGTGGCTCTAAAATATCTCTTCAAATCAAATAATACTGTACCACCTTGTTTTATTGTAAGGACATAAATCTTATGTTTAGCTAATTTCTAAGTTGAATGGGGTTATAATTCCAACATGCAGGTGATATGTTACAAAATGTTTTATTTGAGCTTAACAGAGTGACAAGACATTGAACTAGAATTATATTCCCATCATCCTGGCTTCTAAAGTCATAGTAGTAATAGTTATATGGTACAGTAGGGACACTAATCAGAGAAAAGGAGTTTATGAAAAAAATTACTAAGGCAAAAATTACACTAGCACAGAAGATAGCTTTAGAAAGAGAAAGGGGAATAAACTGACAATTTTATTTAAATAAATCTGAAGATAACAGGAGTCAGAGACAGAGGCAGAAGAAAGAAACAAAGGAGGATATATTCTAGAAGAGGGATGTGTTGATATTGACATGTAAGGTATTCAATAATTTATTGAGGATATCATATTCTAGAAGAGGGATATGTTGATACTGACATTATGTAAGGTATTCAATAATTTATCGAGGATATCATATTCTAGAAGAGGGATGTGTTGATACTGACATTATGTTAGGTATTCAATAATTTATTGAGGATATCATATTTTAGAAGAAGGATGTGTTGATATTGACATTATGTAAGGTATTCAATAATTTATTGAGGACATCATATTCTAGAAGAGGGATGTGTTGATACTGATATTATGTAAGGTATTCAATAATTTATTCAGGATATCATATTCTAGAAGAGGGATGTGTTGATACTGATATTATGTAAGGTATTCAATAATTTATTGCTGATATCATATTCTAGAAAAAGGATGTGTTGATACTGACATTATGTAAGGGATTCAATAATTTATTAAAAAAAGATATGTCTCTGAGAACTGTAAGAACTCAAATGTTACTTCTGTTTATAAAGGAGGTCATAGTACTCACAGTAGGAACTATCGTTCAACAAGTTTGACTTTATTACTTGGTAAATGAACACTGTAACTGAGTATCAGCCATACAGCCAGAGTGCAGATACCATGCATGATAACTTTATTTAAAAAGAAACAAGATCAATGTTAACCAAATTACTTGGAATTTATGATGCGGTTACAATGGCCAATGATATGAAATTGACTGTTGAGGTAGTCTTTCTTAATTTGGTAAGAGCATTTAATATTTTGTCCCACACTACCACTTATCAGACCCTTAAGTATAATATTGTGGATCAATACGTGTTTAATAAAAAGAACCCATAGCTGTCCATAAAAAACATTCTACAAAGAAATCTGTTAATGCTGGAATACCTCAAAGTTCTGTTCACGTCCCAGTCCTACTAATTTGCTTTCTATTCATAGCATGGTACATGCTGGGCAAGTAAATACACAGATGACTGAAAAATAGGCATTGATCTAAACTCAGTCACAGATATCACTGCTTTGAACAACCATCTATTGAATGTTACTTCTTGGACAACTAAATTAGGTTATACTTTCTGTGCAGTCTAATGCAAACTAATGGTTTTGGTGAAACACATATTTTCAACACAGATTATACTGAATAATACAATCTCAGAGGAACTTAAATACTATAAAGATCTAGCAAAAACAATCACTTCCATTTTTTTAAATGTAATAGTCATACTATAGATCTTAAAATAAAGCAACAAGGCAAGTAGTATTAATATTTAAAAGTATTACCTCTCACTGTTCAAGTATTGAGGTAAAATTATAAAAATTCTTATTAGACCAGTTCAAAAATTCAGTGTTAGTTTCTGTACATACTCTCAGGCTTAAACTAGTAAATTTTGTGAAATTTACTAAACATATTCCTAGCATTAAACACCAAACGTATCATCAGAAACTGAGAAAGCTTTACCTATTTAAGATTCAGTACAGGTATATTTGAGGGGAATTTATTCCATCATACACAATTTATAGTGATAAAGCCTTGGCGACTGGCCTTAACCTCCAAATATATACTGATTGTGAGATACAGAGGCATGGATGCATGAATTAAGAAACAGATATTCTGTATTATTGCTATATTACTCTATTTATTCTACGTCTCTTGAACAAACTATCCTGCTGTATAAGCGCCTGTGGAAACATTAGCCAGTATAAAAATCAGTTAAACAAACTGATTGGCAGGCGTGTTTATAACGCCAGTTTGAGGGAGTCAGTGTTCCTTGATGGACAAATTGCCTAAATGCTGGCTCATGAAACTAGGAAACTATGAATCAGGAGAGGTCTTTATGTAGCGAGGTCTGTGCATGGTGACATTTATGTTGCCTGTTTCAGATGGAGAAAATCATTGTCATAAAGGGTAAGATAAGGGTTATGTCTGTGTTTAAGAAATTCCTTGATTAACAGAAAGAGCATAAGGTGTTCCAAAAGAAAGCCTTTGGAAAACACCCAAGTAAACACAAAAGACACACAGAAATCAAAGGTTGGGTAATAAAATCTAACTTCAAGAAAAAATACAAAAAACAACCACCTCGGCTGAAGTTATAAATTGTCATCACTCAGGTAAGCACTTTCATGCTAACTGCACTTCATCAGACCATAAAAAAAACTTCTAAAAAAACACACTGTAAATACAGACAGTGATTACAATTCACTAATAATATTCAATCACTAACCATGTTGATCTATTAGAAGTAAATGGCGTACACTTATGGCATTAAGTGCTGGTTTCACGAGTATATTCCTATTAAGGCAATAGCCTTTATCTGCCTGTAATAAAATAATCCATTTTAATTTATCATTTTATGTCCTATCAGTTACACTACCCCCTCTAAAATTCACATAACTTAACTGCAGGACCATAAACTCAAAACTGTGTCCATTATTAGTTTTAACATATTTATTCAAGGCGCTGGATGCTACATCTCTCCTTATATCACCCAAATCTTCTAAAATTCTCTCTTTCAAGCTATGATTAGTTTTCCGTACATAGTAACATGGGCAGTCCCTACACATAGCTAAATAAACTACATTTTTATTCCTACAGTCTGCATATATCCGGGGGGAATGTTTTAATTTTGTTACAGGATGAATAAATACATTTTTAGTAGTTATAGATTCACATGCTTTACAAGACCTACATGTTCCTATTCTACCTGAAATTGGTCCAAATTTCTTTTTATCTTTCATATAACACAATCATGTTTTTAACGACAACCCATTCTTAAAACGAAGCCAGGAATATCACCTACCACAGTTTTTAACTCTTTGTCTACTAACAGGATTGGCCAATTCCTTCTTATAATATTGCATACCATACTAATATTGCTGGAATAAGTTAGAATGACCTTTACCTTATTTTGATTAACCCATTTACAACTATTCAAACTTTCTTCATTCTGTTTCTGTTTTTATCTTTTAGAAAAATAGGGTTTCCCTTTATTATTTCTCATTGACCTACCTTGATTCACTGATTCTATCACTTCATTAAATTTATACCCCCTTTGTATGAATTCATTACTCATGGAAGTAGTGCTTTTTCTAATTCTAAATCATTGGTATACAACCTAGAAGTTCTTAAGAATTGCCCTTTCAGTACATATTTATAAATATAAGGTGCATACTTGTACGATGTAAAGTTTTATTTTTCCAGCAAGTCTTCCTGAAAATACCTGTATTGAGACTCTCCATTTCATCTTTTGAAATTATTACATCTAGGAAATCGATACTATCATACGATTTATTGACTGTAAACCTTAGAAAATTGGTACTTCTATTCATCCCATCCACAAATTCTTCAAGTTTCACATATGTACCAAACCTAAACAGAAACATGTTATCAACAAGTCTCTTATAATATACTATATTTTCATTAATTATATTTTCTACTAAAATATTCTGAGATTCCCAAAAAGCCATCACCATATTGGCATAGCTGTTGGCACTTGCATTGCCCATGGCTATGCCATTATTCTGGAGGTAAAAATTCACCTTTAAAAATAAAGACATTGTGTTCTAGAATCAACATTAATAACATACAAACTAAAGTAATCTGATTACTAGAATAATCACTATATTTAGTTAAAAATTGTCTAATCGCTTCTACCCCATAATCATTGGGAATCACTGTAAATAAGGTACAGACATCCATGGTTACAAGAATAAAACATTATAACTTATTAACCTAAATGACACAATTACACAGGCCTTCCAAGAAATCTTCAGTGTCTTTTAACACAGCTCGGGCCTTATCTAATGCAGGTCTCAACCTAGCTGACACTATAGGTTTTATGGGTGGGTTGTTAAGACGTTTATGAATCTTGGGAAGAACATGCATAACTGGAAAACAGATTGTTCAACATTAAACTACATATACAACTCATATGTTATAAGTCCTGTCATCAATAAATCATATCATTCTTCATGTACTTCTTTAATTAACTTTGTTACTTCATTTAAAGTCTTTTTACTATAGGTTAACAAGTCCGATAAATGCTGCTGCATGCTGCCAAGATAAAAAGATTTGTCCATGACCACAATAGATCCGCCTTTTTATCGACTGGACGTATTTGAATACTGCCATTAGTTTACAATTCATTTAATGCATCATGTTCAGCAACAAATAAATTATAAAACTTTTTACCTTTAATCTGGTTATATTGTACCTATTGCCTGTTGCAAATCCGCCTCACAGACCTTTAAAAAAGCTTCCATCAATGGTTGTAATGGTGGATTAAAAACACTCAGTTTTTTAAACTTGTTGTACTGTTCATGATTAGGAAACAAAATTTTCAAAGAAGCATTTCTTGCAAACAGGTGAAGATCTAACATTATATCATTATATTTCACACTTTCATCCTGGCCTGGGTCCATGCAGCAGGACTGCTTATTCAAAGTGTAGTTAATTTATATCTATAAGATCCCTAGAGTAATAATAACTTAAATTAAATTAAATTAATTTATGAGTAAGTTAAGGTTGATTGGAGAGATGCAGTTTAATAATGCATTGTGGTCCAATACTCATTAAAAACTATTTGTTCGGTGAACCATGCAGCCAGGTTCCCTGCAGCTAAACCTAACACTGGCAAGCTATTCCGTTTCACACCACCCATGGAGACAGAGGGACGTGGCAAGAATTTTTCTCCATTTCTACACATAAAGGGCACAGTGCCAGACATAATATCAAGAACTAGTTAAACTGTCCTTTATCCACCCCTCTCAGAGCAGATTTGATGAAGCTTAGGTGAAAGTGCAGCATGATTATTTCTAACATGGGAATACCTTTATCTACACAAACCCTCAGGAACCTGATGTTGTGTTCATTTTCCTTTATTGTCTCAATGTTTAATTATATTTGAACTCACTTTGTGACAATTTAAATCTGAGTTGAAAATGGTTTTATTTCATATTTGGATAGAACTAAAATGTTGCGTAAACCCTGTTTTACTGTTGAAAATTGATTTATTTCAAATCTGGATAAAACTTAATTGTGTAAGCTCTGTTTTACTGTATTTTTGGCACCAAAACTATTGTAATGTAATAAATTAGAGGGTGTGGCTTGCATCCACTCCCCATCCCTGGGACACTCCCGAAAATCTGGGCACACTCCGGGGGTGGCCAGAGCATAAACAAACCCCCACCAATAGCAAATGTACATGTAGTCTCCTCCCAAGAAATGTATCAGACATGAGCTGCACTTATCTGCTCTGAAGAACAGACCAATAAAGACTTTCAATGAGAAAACAACAGGCTCCTGAGATTTGTCTTGCAATTGTTTCTACAAATCTTTTAAGCTATAAGCCTTCCCTGCACAGCCGTCGTTTAATAAGCTCCAGATGTTTAAAGGGAATTTTTAATAAGTAAAAGTGGTTCTTCTCATAGTCATTTCAGACAGATCAGCAAAGCATAGCTGTGGATATACAATTCTACCCACTCTAGCTGGTCCTGGTTGTACTTTTCTAGTTTTTGTGCATTTGTTCAGCTCACCACTGGCTCTCCAGGAGGCGAGAATTCCCACAGAGCTCCCCACAACCCAGGGTATGCTCCTCTGCTTCAGTGAAAGTGCATGATCAAACATACAGGAAATGTTTTTTTTTTTTTTTTTTTTGCAAAAAAGCTCTGCTGAGCAGTGCATCTCCAAAATTTGTTTATATGAGTGAGTAATATATGAGATGCCAGACGCTGTACTACAGCCTGTATTAAAGCCATTCTGAGCTTATAAAACATGCCTTGTTTCTTGACATACACCATGACCTAGAAGTAAGTAACAGACAGCAAAAATAGACCAGAGCTCTGAAAAAGTTACTGGTCAGAGGTCTGTAAGTAGGAAAAAAAGACTGTGGCATAGTACCAGACTCCAATTAGAACTTCAAAAGTAATGGAAAGGTTAAAGATGAAAGAAAGTGGCTTATCAGTAAGTCTGAATGAATTTTGAGAGAAAAATTAAGGAGGAACAGAACTTTTAAAGGTAGGGTAGAAGGTTCTCAACTTTGCTGATAGAAATAATTTGACATGGAATTAAAGACAATACATACAGATTGCATGGATTTATGTCATATGATCGAACAATTAAAACATCGAACCTCACTTCATCGAATGTCTTAATCATCGAAAGCCAATACCAGCAAATCTCACCACATTGAATAACAATAGTTGGTCAACAGCTGTGACGTTAGCATCGTACTTGTTACTTTTGGTATGTATAACACGATGGGACTAAATATGTATAGTCTTCCAAACCTACGCGCAACTATTGGCTAACTATTGCTATTCTATGTGGTGAGATTCGCTGATGTTGGCTTTCGATGATTAAGATGTTTGATGCTCTCATTTTGCTGAAGTGTGGCTTAATCTTTCAGTCATATGACATGTATCTAACTGCACCATAGAATAAATGTATTTTTTACTTGTGTGTTAACTACTCATGGAATTAAAGACAGTACATACAGATTGCATCATACACTATTTTTAATATACCATTTAACTTTCTTAAGAACAAACAGAATATTTCAGTAGAGCCAAATAACATAAAATGTTATAAGTTTCCAATCAATAATTTCCAAATACATCACAAAAACAACCACATTCTTACTTGGGAGGGACGGCAACCCAGAATAAACTAGGATGCTATTACACTGCCTTCAAAGTTAGGTGGATTGCCTCTCACTCATATTGAGATTTACGGCAATGACACTAGCCTAAAATGATTGTATGGGATACCCGGTAACCAGTACTCTATGATGTGGGTTAGGTTGCACCAAACTGGGGGACATGTATACTTTCTACAGGAAGTTTAGAAATGGAGAAGATTTAAATACAGGGCCCAGAGGAGGCATCACCCAGGATTTTCTGAAATTGATGTACTGCATATTTGTAGTAACTGACACTTCCAAGTGGACTGGAGATTTGTGCCCAATTTTTCTGGGTGACATCTAGGGTTCTTGTTACTACCAGTCTTTATGTAATTTGGATAGTATCCCTTTCTTAAATTCTGGGAACAGCTTGGATGTTTAATTACCTTGAACAACTTTAACAGGAATATTGAAACCATCTAAGTGGAAGAAAACTTGTTTCAGCTGCTGATTCAAAGACTTACCTCAAAGAAAATTGCATCATATCATAAAAAGGCTTGGCCACTCTGGGTGCTTTGCTGGTTTAATGTTAGCTGCAAGCATGCATTTCTTTCACAAATACAGATTGCAGCCCTCTATTGTGTAACAATGAGAAATGTTCTCAGTGTGTCTCTTCTTCTACTGAGTATGTTTCATCTTTCCAGTGATGAATTGTATAAATATCATTTAAGCCTATGTAGCAAGTTTCAGTTAGCGTCAACCTACTTATATTAACTTAGACAGCATCAAGTCAGTGGTCTTGGCCTATCTGCCTCTTCCATTACGCTGTGGTCCTTCCCCTGCTGTGTCAGCCTTAGTCTTCTGCAGTCTCACTTCTGGATCTAGCCATTCATTATATACATTTAGAGGTCCAGTAATAAGCATACCTCAGAGTCATCCAGAAAGATAACACTCAAGTTCAACCTTATTCTAGACTTCTGTTGTGGATCATATGTCTTAGGAAACTTCTCACATGGTCTTTCATTACTGTAATGTCAAGCCCACCTGGAGATTTCTTTAAGTTTACAGAAGATGTACCCATGGAATCCCTTCCTCCTAGATAATAGATAACATGGACTCTACCTTCTTCTGAACCTCTACAATGTGTGAGTTTGTTGCCATTCCAAGAGTCAGGCAAGACAGTTTATTCAGTTCTGACCTCTGTGGTAACTGGGCACCTTCTCTTGCCTGTCTTATGTTTGTAAATCACTCCAAGGATTTGATTCTAGGTTCCATCACTTCAACATGCCTAACTATTGCATTTTAATGTTTGAGAAGCCACAAAATAGATTTCCAGGCCTTACAACTTACCTAAGGAGAGGATGCTTTCCTTTCCAAACCACAGTCAGTCAAGATAGGCAACCACCCAAAAGCTATCCCTTGTGCATTGCAAGTTTTGATACTTTGTCTGTCATCAACTTATATATATATATATATATATATATATATATATATATATATATATATATATATATATATAGACACATGTATAGACAGATATAGATATACTCACCCAAAAAAGCCTTTCTCTGAAGTTTGTTCAGGAGACTTGACTTTGTCATGTTGACATACCCTGAAAAAGTAGTGCATATCGGAACACAAGTCCATGCCTGATACCCTTATTATCTGCTCTACACCTTCTTTCACAATTTTCTAGCTTGTCATTTTGATACAATAATAGTATTTTTTTTTTAGTTCAGATACAGTATGTCTTCTTTTGTTGCCATTTGCTGATGGAGGTTTCTATTTCCTTGTTCACGTGCATTTTTTGTAATCTTAGGTCTAAGGAATTTTAATGTTGTTCCAGCATAGCTTTCACAGAAACTATGTTCTCTGCCACCATATCTGTTTTTTGGAAATGCACAGCCAGTTATTTCTTAGAGTATGGGTAGTAGTTTATCCAAATTTAAGCTCAAATTCAAATTTATTTAAGTGTTTATAGCCTAAACATTGACACAATAAATAGAAGAAAAGAAGGGGAAATAATAAACAAAATAACATACAATAAAAAGTATAAAAATGTAGTAATATACAATATAATTCCAGATGACAATATGTGTTATTTGCAAGACCAGAAAGGTAGGACTTGAGAGATTCTTTAAAAGCAGTGAGTGTCATGGATATCCTCAACAATTCTGGTAGTACATTCCAAAGGTATAGCCCTTCCCCAGGATGAATGAAACAACTCTGATGGATTACACATACCTTCCTTAGGCAACTCCTTCAGTGTCCAGTCATTAACTAATCTGGATCACCAGGGTTTCATTGCTACATTACATGGATGTAGCCATATTGGGTATTGGCATAATGGTTAAGGCATTTATCTCACAGAAAACAAGTACAGGGTTTGATTCTCACCAAGGAAAATCGGGTAGGCTTAAAATAACCTACAAAGACAGCTAGTGTAGTACTTGCTTATATCCTATCTCCAATTTTGCATGGCCTTGTAGTAAAATGGTTAGAGTAACAGCCTTATGTGCAGTAGGTGCAGGGTTTGAGTACAGATACAGGTTATTTTAATGTCTACAGATATTCCTCACTAAAAGAATACAGGGAGTAAGTAATATGTCCTATGCAGACCACCTCAAGGCCCTATCTCTGCATTCTATCTCCTACAGGCTTTTGAGGGGAGATCTATGCCTGGCATTCAGGGCATTGTCAGACTCCACTCTGATGGAACTCATGCATATCCACAAAACAAACAGCACCAGAATTACCCATTCTAAAGACTTAAACCTTGCCTGTGATATAAATAGGACCTGCTGGAGAAATAGGTATGTACTCCAGAGACTACCCTGTCTATGGAACAGGCTCCCCATCCATATGAAGCAGAGTTCCTCCCTAACCCAATTCAAGTGCAACTTTGGACAATTGGATGGGAAACCGGAACTTCATCACTGGTTTGGCACCTATGTCTCTAATGGACAGAGGTAACCTGAAAATGGTTCATGTCCCAGGTTCATGCTTTCACTTATCAAGGGTATCAGAACTTGTTAGAGATTTGGGATGCATGCCTAAGCTTAAAAATGCCCTTGTGGTTGTTAGCCTAGTAAACATCTATAACCTATGAACCTATGGAGCTAATTATTTATTTTATTTATTTACTGACATATATTACAGGGAAAGTCTGACTGGGTAGGAACCCATTTTCAGTGGAGGCCTGGGGAGAACAGCTCCAAAGTATTATGAAGAATTTTAAGAACAGAATTTTTACAGTCTTAAAAAAAAATACAAAAAAAATACAGTTTAAATAATTATACCAAACTGGACATAATATGAAAACATCAGTTAAGAAAATATGCAAGCTAGACGACTGATTTAATACAGAAATTTTAGCCAGTTTATAGAGAAATTAAGGGTACATTAGTATAATTCAAACAAAAAGTACAATAGAAAGAGAGAGAAAAGCAGGCGTATGTTATATGTAGAGAGAAAGCCATGGGTGAGAAACTGATGGAAGTAAGGAGGAGAGTGAAAATGGAAGGTAAGGAGATATAAGGCATGAAGAGGCATTTGTTCACATTTAGGGATATAGTTTATCCTGGTTTTGAGAAAGAACAGATCCGGCTTTTTGCTATAAAGTCTTTCAGAATGGTTTTGAAGGGTTTGCAGAAAGGGTACTGACCTAATGGATAGAGATAAGGAGTTTCAGATCTTAGCAACATGGTGTAAGTACAGACAATGCCCATCAGGTTTGTGGCAGGCAGGAGTTTTTGGTCAATGGATCATAATAACCAAATGGGAATATAGTTGTGTAGAATGTTATTTTGTGCTGGACAAGCAGATAGATTCTGGATATTTTTTTTTAGGTGGGAAGAAGCTGTATATATATATATGCTAGTTGATGGGGTAGAGCTAACCAATTTAGGCTTTCTAGTGCTATACGGTGGTGAGTTCTGAAAGGGGTATTTCCTGCAAATTTATGAACTTTGTTATAGCATTGATCAACTTTGCATTTTTGTGATGCTTGAAGGTTAATAAGGATGGAAGCACAATAAAGAAATGTAGGGAGGAGGTAAGTAGTGGCAAGTATAGCTTTAGTTGTGTTGGCAAGAACATTTTTGGTTCAATAAAGCATCACTAGTTTTTGATGAGTTTTTCTTATGCAATTTTAGATATGTAGGTCGAATTTAAGATCATCATCCACTATCATCCCTAAAAAATTGCTATGAGAAGTGACTTCAATGGTTGTATTATTAAATTTATTTTTTCATGGGAGAGGGATTTGGGGGGAAAAGTAGTAGTTTGTTTTTTTAGGGTTGAGCATGAGTTGTGAGTTAGAAAGCCATGTTTCAATCGCTGTTAAAGCTTCCTGAGTTATTTTTTGGAGGTGTGCCATGTGGTCAGATGTGGAAATGAGTGTGGAGTCATCCTTCTTAACATACACACAAACTCACTTGCACATCTGGCCTGTTGTGTGGATGTGTGAAGGGTGTTAGTAAGAATTTTAAAGAGGAGAGGACCAAGGATAGAGCCTTGTGGTACACTGGTGGAAACTGAAGAGGGGGTGGAGTGCCATTTTACTGACTGATAACTATTGAATCAGTAGCTTTTGAACCATAGAAGGGTGGGCTGATAGTGAAATAATGAGGACATCCAAAGTAGAAGTTTGCTGTGACAAACTAATCTGAAGGCTTTAGACAAATCTAGAAATAAGGAGGAGACTAGTTTGCCATTATCTCTAGCTTTATTGACAGCATCTACGTAGGATAAAACTGCAGTGTTAGTACTATGGGAAGGAGGGAAGCCATGTTGTGTGGGGGTTAGGAGTTCTTCCTCCAGGAGATAGTTTAGCAATTGCTTTTAAATACATTTTTCAAGTATATTGGAAAAGGGGGATAAGACTGATATATGTCTAAAGTTAGTATTTTCTGTTGAATTTCCTCCTTTGTGCAGAGGAATAATGTGTGACTTTTTCCAGAGGGAGTGAATGTGGGAGTCCTATTGATTTAAACTTGATTAACATACTTTTGTTCAACTACAATGAATCTCATTGCAGTATATCTCTTAGTTTCTGTTTCACACTTCATTATTTTTAAACTAGAATACAATGTTATCACTGGTTAAAATATAGCATGGGAGCGCACACACACACACACACACACACACACACACACACACACACACACACACACACACACACACACACACACACACACACAAAACTTGAAAGCAATATACATCTGAATTTCAAGATCAGTACATATTTTCGAAATGCTCCTAGTGAAATAAGAAGTTTGGAGATCCAACAAAAAAGTCATCATGGACAATGCATTTTTCTGTACTGCTAATATCCTGTTTTAAGTGGTAAAAATAGCATAACTCTGGGATAGTATAACAGGTTGGAACCTCTTTTCATTGACTCACTATCGATTACTGCCTGTTGCATCACAACATGCTTTTTCATGTTAGAAATGATACCTTTCAAACAAGGTTACTGTACGTGGGGATTTAAATCTTTTAGGCATGCAGCTAGGATAGAGTGAACAGAGCCACCCTGCACAAATACTGGGGGGCATCTACTCTCCACCCACATTAAAGGATGTTGTATTATTTTTGTATGTGTGTGTGTGTTTCACCTTCTGATATCAATCCAGTGGGTGTTCCAGAATCATTAGTCAATAGACAGGAATTTAATCAGTAGTCTTATATGTTGTGTAAACTGCACTTCCATTCAAATTTAGAAAATAACTTAAATATTCTGAAAGCTTATTTGTTATCAGTGTGATAATAATGCAGCATAAAGTCAATTAAAAAAAAAAGGAAACCATATTGCCACATACCTGCCACAGACAATCATGCCACCATTCTAAAATCCTCATTACTGAAATTACTTCCTAGATACTTTCTTTTGAATGAAAAAAATATGCAGATCACTCTCAGCTCAGTTCTTTTGAATTAAAAAAATATTCAGATCACTCTCAGCTTAGTGCTCAGAGCACTGATTTTTACGAATCACTTTACAGTACAAAAAACATATCAACAATTACAAGTAGAAACTGAAAATAAACTACCTATAACTGCAAAATTGTGGTTAAATACCACTACTACTAATAGGCTTTTAGGACCACAATTATGAAACTTTTAAATGACGTTTGTCTGCACAATTACATGATAAAGAGCTATCTAATTCAGTAATAAACAGAATAAAATGTCAAAGAGGTGAACAGACCTGACATCACTGTGTAAACTTACAATCACTGCTTAAAAAGAAAAAAAATCCAAGATTCTAAAATTGTCTTATAACTACTAATGTGTTACTGTTGACCTTGTCATTTTCTAAGTGCAAGAATGCAGTTATCCAAGACAGGGTTTATAAGGAATAAATGGACCTTCATGGGGTAGGAAATTGTTTTTTTTTCTGTGGTGTGTGTTTTAAAACATGCTTGAGCGGACCATTATTCCCCAGTAATGCCCCCTCCCCAGAAAGACATTATTACATTTGTAGCACATAGTCAATTCAATAGTTTGGCACTGTTCTACTAGCTGTAAGAACAACACTAGATCTTCAGAAATAAGATACAACAAAGCAAACAGCATCCCTCACACTCTATAATGGGGAGCAGTGTAAATTGTGCAGGATGTGTACTCAAGCTTCTGCTTTACATAGAGTCGAGGTTTTTAGCACTGAAAAACACAAAAGAGCTCTTAATCCATTAAACCATCATGTGTATTGACTGTTCAACATGGCTTCTTAATGAATTATTGGTTCTTATTTTTTGAGACTGAATAAATCAATGCATTTTATCTAATGGACAAGGTATAAATGAACATTTTTGTTAACCCCAGATTAAGTGAAGATACTAAGTTTCTACTGATTGATGCTGAGATTGGGCGACTCAGAGTAAAGACAAAATATGCATTGTTAAAGCATTTCTAGAAAAGTTATCACAATAAATTGGAAAAGTAAAAATAACTTCTCATTTAATGAATTTGTCTAGCAAAATATGTATGTAATATGGAATTGCAATCTGTTTATATCAGAATGTCAAACATTACTCATAAACACCTGTCGTGGCTAAAGCTTAAGGATTTATTGGATATGTTTTGATTGTTTTGTACAATGTATATTTTGTACAATGTATACAATGTATATTTAATATTTAATTTACAAAAACATGCATCTGGAGCCTTTTTCCCCGGGCCTCCGCTTAAAACTGGCTTTGTTCCAAGTCAGACTTTCCCAGTTAACAAATGATAAATAAATAAATAAATAAATAAATATTTTGTTATGGACTTTGTAGATACTTTTATTTGTTTTTAAGTATTTTGTTATGTTTTGAATATGTTCATTTTTTTTGTATTTTAAGATGCAATCAAAAGTTAAAAAAAATCTTTTCACTTTGTGATTATCTAACTTTAGAGCTGTATATTTAGAGATTAAGGAAGATTAAGGTAGACACCACCCCAACTTCTAAAATGTTTTATCAATTTTGGTGTATATGAAATGGATCAGTGATGTAAGTTCTGATTTTGGAAGCTGTCATTCATTTAGACAACTGTTTCTGATTCATTGTGTCTCAACCAAAGGAGTTTTGAAGGCATTTCCATTTAATATTGTTCTTATAATGTATTTGACAGCTCACATTTAACTGCACTGATGACATGCTTGTTATATGATGGATAGACGCATCTCTCCTACATCTTTTAGGCAGGAGGACTCTATAAATTATTAACTCCTCACATTTAACTGTACTGATGACATGCTTGTTATATGATGGATAGATGCATCTCTTCTGCATCTTTTAGGCAGGAAGGCTCTATAAATGACTAACTCCTCAAATGCTTTTGCAAGTAAACCTTCCAAGTCAGAGGTATTTTTCACCTCATTAAAGCACGTAACTTGTGAATGCAGTTTACAATTTATGTTGTAACTTATTTACTTACTTATTTCCTTGTTTATGTATTTATTAATTTGTCAGCTGGGAAGTCCACTGGACTTGTTAAGTGTATAATTTTTATAGGCTGAAGAATACAGGAATTGACCAGGATAACATATACAAATCTACAAAATTATATGCATATCCTAGTTACTTCTTTACATATACTTCTTTATATATAAGGATTTGTAGTCCTGCCTTACATGAAGTGCAACCAGAGTCAGCTACAGTCGTATGTCACTCAACATATTAAGATATAAAAGTAATAGACTGCAGAAACAGAGTTCAATCAGATATAGCATTATGAAGGGGATATAGAGAACAAGAGAAGAGCAAAATAATCTTCAATTCAAAGTGACATAATAGGTTAAGGACATAATAGACACGAGTTACTAAAATAAGTATGAGTATTTGCAAAAAAAAAGTATGGAATGTAATTTAAAGTTACAGTATAGTATGTGACGATAGAATCAAACATGATTAATTGAGCATGGTCAAGTACTTTTGTGCAGAAAGGAAACATGGATAAATGATATGTATTCAAAAATAAATACTATTTTTGTAAATGCTTAAATGTTGCTACAAGAAGATGGGCTCTTGAGATTATCATTTTCAGCACTAATGTGAAAAACAACAGAAGCAAATGTAGTCATAAAGCCTCAAACACATAATTTCTTAGTACATTCTCTGTTCATCATTGCACAATGGCAGAGATTTTAACAATTAAAAGTAAAAGCAAATTGGTAGATATGTTAAAATATATGAAATAACATTTTACTTTGCAACTTGAACTGGAGTATTTGTTAACTTTCATATTTTGTGCCACATACATGTTTTAACGTCTTGAAATCACATCTAAGCTTTGTAGGATGGGCAATTGTACATTAAATTACAATACTACCCTATGTTGAATATACATAGAAAATACAACTGTTCATTTTCTAAACTCTCCAAACACTCAGGGGTGTGCATTTATAAAGGGAGCACTGTACTCTCAGTGACTTCTAAGACACTTGATGTTTGGACTCATGCCAGAAGGGTAATACCTATAGAATATACAGCTCTTAAAGTCTTATTATGTGCATAATAATTGAAGGTTTAGTATATGTTGTACAAGAGACAGGTTGTGTTTCTAGTAGGACTGAAATACTGCAGATGATGAGGATCAATTCAGTGTTTGTTGTAAGTTGCCAAAGTCATGCTTAGTCTCTTCTTACACTCAGTCACTATCTTCCTTCATACATCAGAGCCTGTGGTCACTGCATCTTACCGTGATATTGCAGGAGCTCTGTCACAAAGCCCCACAACTACAAGTTTACTGAGATTTTTGTCATTGTTTCATAGGCTGTGGTCACTACATCTGATCCCAATATTGCAGGATCTCTGTCACAAAGCCCTACACCTACACATTTACTGAGACGTTTGTCATTGTTTCATGTAAGCAAGAAGAACCTTGCTGTGTATTAACTTTAATCAGTTAAATACATGCCTGCTCTGTGAAATAGTAGGACCCCTTATTAAGATGGCAACTGTTTCCTTTTGCTTGACCAGTAGACAATAATGCATATAAAACCTGTTTTACTTGCATCTCTTTGTTAATTGTTTTGTTCTGGCAATAAAGTTATTGCTGCCAATTATAAAGTGACCTTTAGTGTAGGAGACCTGATAAGCAAAGCCTTGCTATGACTGGGTTCACTTCTCACCCCTTCTGTTTCCCGAATTCACCCCTACCCCCTCTTACTCTACTATTATAATTCCCACATACACATTTCACTTGTGACTCTTTTTCAAAGCCCTCCCCAAATCACCTTACTACTGCTATACATATCTGTTTCTTGTTTTCAACTTCCTTATCTCTTTTTAATTTTTAGCCCCATTCCCAACTGTCTTTCTCCCTTCCATACTGCTTTGCACTATATCCATTTATAATCACACCATCCCTAATAGTAGCTATCTATTCCATATTGTATCCTTTTCTTTTCCCAAGTAAACCTTCATTTTTCTTATTCTGACTACATAACGTGTATATTGTTCATTATATTGTATTGTACTGTGTGAATGTATGCATGTTTGTATGGATGAAGTGTGAAACACACACATATATAATTTTGTGCACATATGTATAAATGTGTGAATATATATTTATTTTTATTTTTATATACATATATTTTCTTACATTATTTAATATACATATTTTTTTTTCCTATGTTGGTTTTTTACAAATTTTTCATATCCAATGGTGCTTTGGCAATGTATTTTGTGTTTTTTGCATATTATGTTTTTATATATAAATGTATTTAACTTTTTATATAAATTTGGGTATTTAGCTTTAAATGTGGGTAGATTGTAGACTCATATTTGATGATGTCATTGATGATTGCCTATTTAAGTGATTTGTTGTTTTAACTTGTTTGTCTGAAGAAGTTTGCTAAATTAAGTAAATGAAAGTGCGAACTTTACCTCAGTTGTGGCTTGGAGTCATTTGTTTTCTTCATTTGGGGATTTGTAGTTCAGTTTGTGTCAATTTTAGAATTTTATTTACAAAAAACTGTCATTGCCATGGGCTCTCCCTGTGGTGCCAACTTTGCTAATACTGTGATGGCATACTGGGAGAAAAATTTTCTGTTCAGGGATGTAACCTTCCAACATAGGGTGGTCTGGTACACCCGTTATTTGGATGATATTTTTATCATTTGGAAAGGTGATAAGCCCATAGCATCAGCCTTTGTTGAGCATATCACATTTACCAATTTTCTGGAGTTCACTTGGGATTTCCAAAATGATAAAATAGCTTACTTGGACATTGAACTTATGAATGATAGATCTAATGGGAGATTTCTTTCTAAGATTTTTAGGAAATCTACCTATTCCAATGCCTTCCTACACTACACCAGTTCCCACCCCTTTCATCAGAAAAGGGCAGTTGTCAAGGGTCAACTTGTTAGGGCAGCCAGAATGGTGTCCCTTGGTTCTGAGTCCCAGATTGAGTGTAACTTTTTGAAGGATATGTTCATCAAGAGGGGTTACCCAAAGGGACTTGTTAACCAGTTGATTAGAGAGGTGTATACAAAAAGGAATGATGGGTTTTTTAGACCACTTCTGTTTGGGGCCCAGGGTGGACATCAACGACATGTAAGTGAGACATTACAGGCCCAGGGTGGACATCAACGACATGTAGGTGAGACATTATGGGCCCAGGGTGGACATCAATGACATGTAGGTGAGACATTATGGGCCCAGGGTGGACATCAATGACATGTAGGTGAGACATTACGGGCTCAGGGTGGACATCAATGACATGTAGGGGAGACATTATGGGCCCAGGGTGGACATCAACAACATGTAGGTGAGACACTACCAAATTTTTCTGGTTGTATTGTCAGCCAACCAGGGGAGGATCCTCTGATTCCTCATGAGGGGCATACCATCCCAGTTACTTCAACTACTTTAGCTGATGTTTCAGTGAATGTGAGGTCCCCACGATCACAGGTGGATGTCGGTATTAACCTTGGGTTTATTACTACTTTTCCATTGGATGCACCCCTAATTAGATCCATTTTAATTAAGAATTGGTACTTCTTACATGAGGACATGACCATTAGAGATAGAGTGGGGGATGAGCCTAAGGTGGTTTTTAGGAAGGGCTGGAATTTGAAAGCAGAAGTGGAAGGCTGTGTGTCCCATTCCCCTCATCCTGGTATGTTTAAATGTGGATGTTGCTATTTTTGCAAACATATTAAAACTGCTAATACCTTCATGGTATGTAACTAATGTTATTCTGTCAAAGAAAGGTTTAATTGTGATTCAAAGGGAGTTGTTTACTTGGGTACTTGCCAAACCTGTCCAGCATTTTATATCGGTAGGACAGAGAGACCCCTGAAAAATAGGATCTATGAACATGTGTATAGTATTGGGAAATTGAATTTAAATAATGCCCTGGCTAGGCATGTGAAATTTAACCCTACCCATGAATTTTTGTTTATGGCTATAGATAAGGTTGGCTTGGATGATGGGGGGGGGGAATCATTAACATTGAGACTTGTTGAAAAAGAAATAGCCTGGCAGTTTAGACTTAATGCACATGCCCCCCCCCCCCCCGGGGGACTCAGTCATAGTCTATCCATTAAATGTATTCTCAAGCTGAAATCTTTGGCTAGGTAATATGGGGCCCCTGTTTAATTGTGTATATTGTTCATTATATTGTATCGTACTGTGTGAATGTATGTATGTTTGTATGGATGAAGTGTGATACACACACACATATATATAATTTTGCACATATGTATAAATGTGTGATTATATATTTATTTTTATTTTTATATACATATATATGCTTACATTATTTAATATACACACATATATATATTTTTTTTCTTATGTTGTTTTTTTTTTACAATTTTTCATATCCGATGGTGCTTTGGCAATGTATTTTCTGTTTTTTGCATATTATGTTCTTATATATAAATGTATTTAACTTTTTATATAAAATTGGGTATTTAGCTTTAAATGTGGGTGGATTGCAGACTCATATTTGATGATGTCATTGATGGTTGCCTGTTTAAGTGATTTGTTGTTTTAACTTGTTTGTCTGAAGAAGTTTGCTAAATTAAGTAAACAAAAGTGCTAACTTTACTTCACTTGTGGCTTGGAGTCGTTTGTTTTCTTCATTTGGGGATTTTCATTTCAGTTTGTGTTTGTTTTTGCGCTTTATTCTGACTACATCATTATACTCTAGCCTTTAATACTCCTCTGTTCCTTACATTCTGGAGAAGATACTAGGGCACCCTACCACTCTTCTTTTATAAACTTATACTTCCTTTAGGTTCACCTCCTGCAAACTCCCTCCAATTCCAACTATATACCAAACTGTCTACTATACAATACCTCCTGCAAACTTCACCCATATTAATATATGCGCACCCTCCTTTTTCTACACTACTATCCCACAGTATTTTCACTTATACTCTACTCACAATAACTGCTTCACTTCCAACAGACCTAATTCCCCTTCTACTTCTGTTTAAGCTATCTCACTCTCCACCTATCAGGCTGTTTTACTCATGCCTCCCAGTTCTCTTCATTCTTCTTCTTTCTACCCTAACAACTCCTTCAGCAACACTGCTACAAAACCATACCTCAACTATAACCTCATCATCAGCACTCAATTCCACCACCACCACAAACTTCTTCCAAATAACCCCAACACTATCTTTATACCGATCTTCTTCTATTCCTACCATAAAGTCCTCAATACTAACCACTACAACCTAAAACTAATACAAATACCCAAATTACTACTTAAAACTCCTACAACAACTAGACATTCTTTCATGGCCATAAACTTGTGTGGGGACATTTACCCCAACCCATGTCCCATTCCTACTACATGTACAAAAAAACAAAAACTAGGAATGCTATACAGGAATAAAAACTTTTTCAGAGCAGGTACCAAAATTACCCTGGCCAAAAGCTACTTCTTGCTCTCACTGTTATATAGGGTGCCAATTCTAAGTAACTTACAGAGCTTCATAAGAAAAAAAAAAAACAAACTAGAAGGCTGCTATAACAAAATTGCCTAATTTGCCATAAATGCAACCCCTCTAACACATCACTGTAAAATCCTACATTCCCTAAGATGGCTTGAACTCTCCCTCCACCTCCGATATATACAACTTACGACAGTATACAAAACTATCCACAACCCACTAGCTTGTCCTGCTCTTAGTCCATTAATCATCAACTTTTATATCCCAAATAAACACCTCAGAGCTTAATACAAACATCTCCTCACAACTTATAAACCTAACAAAACTCCAAGCCTAAGCCTTACTCCTGCTCTGTGGCAAAACTATGGACCTCCCTTCATTTAACTATCAAAACTGGTACTAATCTATACTCCATCAAAACTTTTCTCTTGTATGAGCCCAGGCTGAGGTACTTATATACCTCTATCTACCTCCACTCTCTCTATCCCTACTACTAACAATACCCTACCCTCCCTTCCTCTACACATAGTCTCCTGAGGTTACACTTATACCTTTTTCACATCTATTCCTACTAACCCATCTATCACGCCTATCCTTATCTACTGGTACTATCCTTCACCTTCACCAATATAATTTTTTACCATATTTCACGACCCATAGAATATTAATAATCATTATGATAATCATTGATTATGTAAATATTGCTGCATCTTCCTATTATTAGGTTTTCATATAATTTATGCCTGAACAATATGACTTCATTATTAGTTTGTTAAGTTTTTAATCTGACAAACTAATCTGTAGTTTTTCAAATTTTGTGCTTGAATTTTATGACTTTATTATGTCTGTTAAGTTTTCATTCTGACAAACTAATGTGTTGTTTTCATATTTGTGATTGAATGTGATGACTTTATTAAGTCTGTCTAGTTTTTCATTCTGTTAACCATATGTATCTGGAGATTTTCTGCACAGGCTTCCACTGAAAATGGGTACCATATGACCAAGTCGGACTTTCCCGGTAAACAAATTCCAAATAAATAATAAATAAAATAAATAGACTACTTACAGTACAGTGCATTAGTCCTGTTGTAAGGGAATGGCAGAGACAATACTGCAGTTTAAACTGGCTTTGGTTTACAGATCGTTACAGTTATGCTTTCACACTGCAGCATTTTCCTATAGCTATGATTACAGACCACAACATCTCCCTATATGCAAACAAAGTCAGTTTTTAAAAGGCAGAAAACTGGCACCGATTATTTAAGAAATGGGTGAAGATCATGTGACATACTAGCCAACCATGAACTGACACTTTTATTACATTTTAGTCCTTGGTCTAATAGTAACCCTAGATATTTAAATGGAGAACTGCTTTGAAGTGAAGATCCATAAATGAATAGATCTACAGTACACCAGATGAATTAAACAAAATCGTTCACTGATTTTTGTTTTTAGGCACTCAAGTGTTTTGTTAGTTAGGCAGTTTCTATTGAATTAAATGCCTCAGACGAGCCTTGTTCCAAACATATGATCCACATGCTGTACTGTTTCAATTTCTTGTATTTTCTCAGTGTAGCATACACAGATATAGAAAACATAAATGTATCAACCCAGAGCAGTGTTATGAATTATACCATTCCAAATAGTAGCTTGTATGCTTAGGCAGCAGCTGGTGAGAACATTTTAAATCTGTTTCCAAGTGGTATTTATTGGCCTTAGATGTAAAAATTTATCTAATAAAAATGTAAGTTTTCTACCAAATGAAAACATTGTAAGAGATCCAAGGAAACTGCACCTGTAACTTTAACATGATCCCTGGTTATGCTTACCTAAAAGAAAAGGTTGATCAGAGATGTTTCAGTCCCATGGTCTTAAGTGAAATCATCCAGACTAACTGACGGATATAGATCATCATAACTTATTAAGTAATCTATTAGCTATGCATACATTACTACTTCCTATACTTTGTTAATGAATATAGTAGTAAAATTGTCATGGAGTTAGAAGACAGAACAACTAATCCAGCCTTAGTCAATGAAAAGCAGAATAATCCTTTTACAAGCTGCTAAGATCTCTACATTTTAACAAATATATTTTATAGTTTGGTAATAGGAGAGGTAATAACACGTGCTTCGTGTGTAGTACATTTAGGTGGCAACACATTCCTTGATATACCAGACCCACTGTTTAATCTTAACAGAGGTCTTAAATGAGAGATAATACATTCACAGTTATGCAATGGCTGCAAAAAGAAATCTACAATTAGCTAGTAGAAGTGAGATGTTAAGCGAAAAGGCAGAAATCAATAATATCTGAAATCTTCATTACTTCAATCATAGAGGAAATGCTCAATATTTAAAAAAAATGGGGAAATTAATAAAGACAAAAATAATAGTCTTGATAATTACAAAATTGACAAATATTTAAAGAAAAATGTTACCAATAAACTTAATGACCAACAAGTATCTCTGTTGAATAAGCCTGTTACCCAGGCACTGGGAACTAATGTCGGGTGGCACGATGTCAGGGCTGTTCCATGGGCTAGGCTTGTAAAGGCTTCAGGGCCACTAGCCAAGTACAAATCTTTGAACCTATGAACCTAATAGAAGTTAAAGAAGCTTTAAAAAAGGAAAAGAAAATGGAAAAATTGTAATGCTCCAGGGTTAGATGGTATAAGTAGGGAATTATGTACCCTGCTTCCATTAAATATTTTAGAATTACTGAGTACGATTTTCAGGATAATTCAGAGTGACTAAATAATTCATCTCTTGAGGAAGTTTTCTCTAATCTCGCCCATATGTAAACAAGGAAAAGATAAGTTAGTTCCTTCCTATAGAACTATTTCATTACTAAATGTAGACTATAGCATATTTACATAAATCTTCACTAAAAGACTAAGAGATACAGTAGATGCATTAATTAAAACAGATCAGACGGAATTTATAGTCAATAGATTAATGTATGATAATATAAAAAGGGTAGTAACTATCTTAAGATTTAGCAAAAGGAATGAACGAGAAATTTACCCTAATTAGCTTAGATATCGAGACAGCTTTTGATTCTGTTGATTGGAACTACTTGTTTAAAACTTTAGAAGCATTTGCATTTCCAAAACAATTTATTGGAATATTAAAAAAAATGTACAGAGACTCCAAAGCATATGTTAAGAAAGAATCTTACATTTCCCAAGGATTCACTTTAAACAAAGGCACAAAGCAAGGGTGTCCCTTGTCCCCTCTACTATTTGCATTAGTTATCAAACCCTTAGATAATAATATAAGAAGCAATGAAAAAAAATTAATGGATTCTCAAGTAACAAAGATTGCAAATGTAAAATGCAGCTTTTTGCAGATATTATACTAATTATAGGATATCTAAATTATTCAGTCAAAGAAATAGATGAAATTTAAAAGTTTCAAGAAGTACACTGCTTAAAACTCAAACTTTAGTGTTAAATCAATTACTAGATAATAAGTTTAAAGATAAATATAAATATAATTGGGAAGGAAAAGAAGTAAATATTTAGGAATAGAACTCTATAAAGACGTGAGTAAGATTATTCATAATAATTTTTAAAAAAAATAATTGAAGAAGTGTTACTTCTTATTAAAAACGGAATTATTATTTTTTTACTTTTGAGGATAGGTTAGTACACACACACACACACACACACACACACACACACATATATATATATATATATATATATATATATATATATATATATATATATATATATATATATATATATATATATATATTGCATTCAATATCTTTAAAATATGACAAAAATCTTTAATTTTTTTAAAAGAAAATGGAAAAAATGTTAGCTTCATTCTTATGGTATCCTAAAAAGCCAAGAATTATTTAGTTATTTATTTGACATTTGTTTACTGGGATGGTCCATCTGGGATGAGGCCCTTTTTCAGTGGAGACCCAGGGAGAAAAGCTCCATAGTAACAAAACATATACTAGCTCCAAAAAAAAAACATATGCAAGTACACAAAAAATACATAATGTAAAGTGAGTATACAATAATAAAACTGATAACAGATTATATACAGTGTTGGCTAACTATGTATATTGAGGTGGGTAGACCAGGAAAATAGTATTTACAGTAAAGAGAAAGCAAGTTAGTTAGGAAGTTTCTGGGTAGCAGTGAAGGAGAGATAAAAGTGCAGCAGTAGTTGTTGTACATTCTACTGGTGAGTAGATTGTAATAGTAAAGGAAAGTTTAGGGATAAGAGTAGGGAAGGGTTTTGTAGGGAAGAAGGGAGGGTGAGTTTGGAAGGAGGTAGTGTTAGGTACTAGTAGGAGGAAAAGAAGTGAGTGATTGGTCTGGAGAGCTGGGTTAGTCAGGGGGCTGTTAACAGAGGCAACGTTTATTTAAGCTAAGGTGATTTCTCTTTTTGAATAGAAGTTTGGATGAAGTGTTTCAGATGTCCAGTGGGAGTTTATTCCAGTGTTTGGTGGGGTAATAGCTATATAGTTTTTTTTTCCTATGTTGAGTTTGGGTTTGGTTATGGTCAGAAAGTGTTGGTCAGAGCTCTGGAGTGTTCTAGCTAGGGTGTAGGATGAGATGATGGGCGATGTGGCAGGGCAGAAGGTGGGCTGGCATAGGATGGAATTGTTTATTTGGAGCTGGGAGAAAGTAAGGTTGTGAGGGAACACTAACCATTTCAGTTTTTGTAGAGCAAGACAGTGGTGAGTGGAGCAAGGAAGTTCAGCAGCAAATTTTGTTACTTTGTTAAAAGTGGATTCAGGTTTGGTTATAATAGAGGTTTGCAGGTTGGTGAGAATCTGAAAGCCATAGAGAATGGTTGGAAGAAGGTGGGTATATGATAGAGCAATTTTTGCTTGAGAGGAGAAAAAGTTTTTGTTTCTGTATAGAAGGCCTAGTTTTTGGTGGGTTTTCTTAATTTTGTTTAGTACATGCTGGTCAAATGTTAGCTGGTCGTCAATGATGACCCCAAGTAGTTTAATGTGATTATCCACCATGATAGGTGTGTTGTTGTGGGAAGTGATGGAGATGTTTGGTTTCAGGTGGGTCATTGTTTTTGGTAGAAAGAGGAGGAGTTTGGTCTTTTTTGGATTTAGGATTAGATGGTTTTGATTGAGCCAGGTCCCGACAGACAAGAAGGATTCCTGAGTTTTAGTATGGAGTTTGGGAAGTGTGACTGCAATGGTGATGACTGTGGAGTCGTCTGCATATTGCATTAGGGATGAGTGTGGTGTAGAGCTAGATAACTGATTGGTAAAAATGTTGAAAAGCAGTGGTCCTGCTTATAGAAATCATATAAGATTATGGGAGTATGGCGGTATTAGCTTCCTAGATATAGAATCTTATTCTGTTGCTGCAGATTTTAACCCTGTTATACTCTGGATAGACTCAGCCAACACTAGTCAATGGAAAACCATTCAGGAGCAGATTATACTAAATTCTTATAAGTTTATCAAATAGGCTAAATTAGAAATATGTAACAATCCTCATCTGTTTAATAAAATTTTCCTTAGAAGGAAATGAATTTCATTCTTTAGAATCTGCACATATGAAATCAGGTCTTAATACTGCTCATAAATATGTTTTTAAAACTCCATTAATATCAAAATGGAAATGTTTTTGCTTTCCTATTACACACACCTCCAGATTTAAGGAAACTCAGAACAATGATTTTTATGAAAGAGGAATGGATGAGTATTATGGGCTGATTAATTTGTAAATTGAAAAGCTAATTCACCAGAATATTTAATGAAAGATTATAAGTTGGATGAATCTGTTATGTTAGCCAGGTAATATTATCCATCAGTAAGAAATTGAATGAATTTGTAAATAACATGTGTGAAGAGGAACAGAACACTATTCCCCCATTATATGAATATATGAATGCTATTATTGAAGGAAAATTGACCTACAAAGGAAGCTTGTCCAAGTTATGTAAGTTAATCATAAATAATAATAATGATAATAATTTTGATTTAAAATTCTGGAACTTTTTAGATAGTAGTGGACTGAGCGACTCAATAGATGGTAAGAATATAACTTTGT